>NC_083404.1:26225909-26430909 GCF_020745735.1 Hemiscyllium ocellatum
TTCTGGATGGTGTCAAGCTCTTTGACTAATGTTGGAGCTGCACCAATCCAGGTAAGTGGGGAGAATTATCAGTGACACTCCTGACTTATGCCTTTTGCCTTGTTGGCGAACAGGCTTTGGGGAGTTAGGAGGTGTATTATTCCAAGCCTCTGACTTACCATAGTGTTTGTGGTGAGGCCAATTGAGCTTCTAAGCAATGGTAACCCCAAAGATGCTGATAGTGGATGCTCAGTGGCTCAGTGGTTAGTACTGCTGCCTCACAGCACCAGGGACCTGGGTACAATTCCAACTGAGGGTGACTGGGTGGAGTTTGTACATTTTTCCCATGTCTACACCGGTTTCTGCTGGGTCCTCCAGTTTACTCCCACAGTCCCAAGATGTGCAGGTTAGGAGCATAGGCCATGCTGTGCAATGATTTCTAAAAGGCAGCAGGCAGTAAAGAAGACAACTGGTATTTTAGGTTTCATAATGAGACAATTCCAGTATAAGAGCAGGGATGTCCTGCTGCAATGATACAGGGCCTTGGTGAGACCACAACTGGAATGTTGTTTGCAGTTTTGGTTTACTTATCTGAGAAAGGATGTTCTTGCTATAAGGGGAGTGCAAAGGAGAGAATGAGGACTGCAGATGTTGGAGAGTCAGAGTCAAAAAGTGTGGCGCTGGAAAAGTACAGGAGGTCAGTTTAGCAGCTGAGGAGCAGGAGAATTGCTGTTTCGGGCATAATCCTTCATCAGAACATTCTTGGTGAAGGGCTTATGTCCAAAACATTGACTCTCCTGCTCCTCAGATGCTACCTGGCCTGATGTGCTTTTCCAGTGCCACACATTTTGACTCTGAGTGAAAAGAAGGTTTACCAGACTGATTCCAGGGATGTGTTGCTGGAAAAGCGCAGCAGGTCAGGCAGCATCCAAGGAACAGGAGAATCGACGTTTCAACGTTCCTGAAGACGGGCTTATGCCCAAAACGTCGATTCTCCTGCTCCTTGGATGCTTCCTGACCTGCTGCGCTTTTCCAGCAACACATTTTCAGCTCTGATCTCCAGCATCTGCAGTCCTCACTTTCTCCTCTGATTCTAGGGATGGTAGGGCTAGTGTATCAGGAGAGACTAGATTGTGATGACTATATTCACTACTATTTAGAATCCGATAAAATTTTAACAGGATTAGACAGGATGGATGCAGGAAGGATGTTCTCGATGACCAGGGAATCCAGAAACCAGGGGTCACATTCTGAGGGTAGTGTATAGGTTTTTAGGACATATATGAAGAGAAATTTATTCGCCTAGAGAGTAGTATGCCTGTGCAACTCTGACACAGGAAATTGTTGAGGCCAAAACACTGAAGACTTTCAAGAAAGATGTAAGTATAGTTCTTAAGACTAATAAGAGCAAAGGATATAGGGAGAAAATGGGAACAAGATACTGAGTTGGATGATCAGCCATGATTACAATGAATGGTGTAGCAGTCCCAAAGAGCCAAATGGTCTAATCCTGCTCTTATCATCTTTCTTTGTGTTTCCAAGTGTCCTCGGACAGTCCTGAGGGTAGAGGATATCCCTCCTCAGTACCACCCCATCTACAAAGAGCTCCAGGTTCCAGTTCACAAAAAAGATTGCCAATTTCTCTTCTCTGACATGTCCAGGCAAAAGGTCATGAATCATGCAGTGCTGTGATAATGATAGACTGGGTGTACAACTGCTTGTTAAAGTTGGCATCGGTCTTAGGGATATCAGTCTATTCCAGGATATCCAGTTATTAACAGGTTCTTCCACATTGTAAATGTGGTAGAATTAAGCGAGAGTTGGTTTGGGAGTTGGGGGCAGGATAGGTAGCTAATGAGGTGAGGTTTGGGATGAAGGCATGATAAAACTCACTAGGCCTCACAGAGAACCTCCCTGAAACCCAACAAAATTGATGCAACCAAAGCTGCAACCCTTCACTGCAGATTAGGTCCATAAAATCACTTTTTGAAGAATTTCCAGGTAGTTAGTTTGAACAGTAATGAATACAGAATGAAACACTAATTATGACATTTGATAAATGGTAGAGCATTGCTATCAGGCTAACTTGCCACGAAACTGAGAAAATCAACTCTAAATGATCCTTGAAGCTGGCTTTTAATTTTTGATTGAATAATTAAAGAGAGCAGCTAATTGTGAAGAGAATTCAGTGAGATAGGCTGACAGGCTTAAGAAGTTCAGTTTGACTGCTCCTTTAAGCAAATGCATTTACATACAGGAGCAATAAATTAATTACACAGGATAGTGCAGATTTTATTTAAGTAGCAATGAATAGTAAAGACCAGATATTTATGTTTCATGGTGGTCTCCAGATGTCTGTGCAGATAAATGGAAACCGGCTGCAACCTGGTACTGAGCTTGATGACATTATGACGGTACCAAGAAACGTTGCAGTTCAATAAACTCAACTCTTTATTAGATGGATGCTCTCAACCAACTGCCTGAAAAGTATCTTGAATTTAAAGGGTTTGACAGAGAAAGATTTGTTTTGGGCTGATGTTGTTACTAGTTCAATTCATAATCATGGTTCATAATTGTCCCCTAATAGTTGCTGGAAGATGAGTGTGAACAGATGCTAATGTAACCTGATTATTCTTCAGCAAGATAATTGTGCCTGTTCAGCAATGACAAAGGTATGGACTGATGAGTGGGTAATTTGTACAATCTGGGGTAATTAAAATTGCATAATATAGAAACGACAAATAGAGTTGAGACATTGTGCAGAAGAGAAATGTAATTATGGTAAAGTTTATCATAATAAAAACTTGCAAATGTTTTCAAACTCTGTAAAATATTATTATTCTAAACAACATTTTACACTTTGCATATTGATACAACGAACCATAGAAGTGACATCTTCATTATAAGAGGTCTTAGAACTTCAGCCCATTGGCAGAACCAGAGAATAAAATGTGATAAAGCAATGGTAGAAAATTCAGCAATTGTGCTTTCTTTATGGGTAAAATAATCTTAAGTTATGGGGCTAAACTTTACATGGTCTTCAACAAGCCCACCCTACAGGGAGCCTGTCCGCTGTCCCACAGCCATTTCACACTGGGAGTAACATAAATTACTGTCTTTCTCAGAGGGAATTAATGCCTTAGAAAGTTGCCAACTATTTGGATGATCAGCAGCTCCGTAGTCCCTACAAGAGTTACAAAATAATTAAATACTTACTTTGTGCTTATAAATTAAGGTATCGATTGGTGATTAAGATTGAATAATTCTACTTTCTAGAATCCACTTTATAGGAAATAGCCTGAAAGAAGCTGAAACATGACAGGGGAACTCAGATGTACAGAGAACCTAACCTGTGGCATTTAATTTGGTCTAGACCAAAATATATGCATAATGCATCACCATTTGCAGAAACTTCAGCTTCAAGTTTTGGAACTCTGAAAATGCCCGATCTCATCTGATCTCAGAAGCTAAGTAGGCTCAGTCCTTGTTAGCACTTGGAAGGGTGACCACCCTGAGTTCTGAGGAAGGGTCATTGGACCCAAAACGTTAACTTTGATTTCTGTCCACAGATGCTGCCAGACCTGCTGAGCTTTTCCAGCAGTTTCTGTTTTTGTGACCACCTGGGAATACCAGGTGCAGCAGAAAGGGGACCCCCTTATAGCACAGTGGTAGTGTCTCCACCTGGGAGACCTGGGTTCAATTCCCACCTGCTCCAGAGGTGTGTAATAACATCTCTGAACAGGATGATTAAAAAAAAGTGTAACTCATGTGACAACTGGAATCACTGTGGTGCAAGATCAGACCATTTGGATAGTGTGTTTAAGGAGCTGGTCACACTATGGATTAGAAACATGCAGGAAGAAGTGTAATGGGTAACCTCCAGGCAGTATCAGGCCTATAATATAGGAATCCCTGGATCTGTCTTACTCTCTAACATTTTTTTCTCTATTTTCGATTCTAGTTCTTCAGAGAAAAGAAACAATAGCCAAGGTCATGATGAACCAAGTGATTCATCTACATAAGTGGAGAAGAAGACTGGCCGGAAAACATGGGTAGGAGATTCACTAGTTATGGCAGTTGTCAGGGAATTCTGCGCTGTACACAGGATGGTATGTTGCCACCATGGTGCCAGGGTCAGCAAAGTCACCAAGCAGCTGCAAAATATTAGTCGGGTGAGAGGGAAATGCTGGAGATTGTCATCCACTTTGGTATCAGTCTGTTGGCAGACTGAGGGCTATTTCAAGTATCCTTTAAGGTATTAGCAATGGCATTTATTTTATAACATTGACTGGCAACCTTGAGCTCAAGCTAAACAATTAAAAGTGTAGGACTAAGGAAAATTTTAAATAAATCTGCCTTCATGCATGACTACTCCTCTTCTGCAGTACTCTAAAAATATTCTGCTCTTTGTGGTGTGTTTACTGGGATGGAAAAGTAAAATACAGACTCTTCAGAGCAACCTACGAGTGTTTTCTTATATAGTCATTTATTTTCATATTGCTTTGAAGAAAATTTATGATTGAAAGCTCTTGGAATTTGAGGTCAGATGATACAGTTTATGAATTATCTGGCTATGGTAAATTTTGAGAAAATCTGTACAAATTATTTTTTTCAATTATTACAAACTTCCACCAGAAACTATTAAGCATGATGACAATTTGCCTGATTGCAAGACCTCCTTTAGTTTAAAGAAGACATTTTCAAATAGCCAGGGCAGAAAAATACCAAGCATTGTGATCACTATCCATGACATGTGCTGGGGCGTGTCAGGTTTGATAACCTCCCACAGATGAATAGCCTACAGATTTGCTTCTGTTCTTGCCAGCCCAGGATCTCCTACCCATTCTCTTTGGAGATCAAAAACCTGTAGGCTGCTGAGTGCACAGCTGGAAATACTGGCTTCTCCAAATAGGCTTGTATATGACAAATGGACCTGTGGCTGAGGTAACAGAGGGTGGCCAACGCATATGCCTTTGTATTCAGTATCAACACATGCAGAAAACAAAGAAACAAATATGAAGGAGGTAAGATGGATAGGTGAGGGAGGAATGAAGGCAAAGGGAAAATGACTAAGAAAAATGAAAACCATCAGTATTTTCTCAAAGCTACAATTTACTCCACACTGAACAACAATTGCTGGGCAGCACTCATGGAGAGCAGCCAAGCTAACATTTTGAGTCGAGATGACTCTTCATCCATGGATGCCACCTGATGCGCTGAGATTTCCAGCCACTGCTCCTACAATTTACTCTGTATTGGTGACCTCCAACTCCTAATTTTAATACCACATTCCATCATTATCTGTCTTTCACTGATTCTAGTTTTCAAAATGTTATGATCCCATCTGATGTCATTACGTTAAGTCAAATCAGAGACTGAAATCTGGCTTGATTAATCATACTTTCTCTATTTGTCACTGAAAAAAAAAGACACAATGTTGCAGATTTGGTTTTAACAACAAAACAGAAGTTTATTATGCAAAAGAAATGAAGATACATAGAATATACCCAATTATTTACATAAACACACACATTTAAAAATACATGGCAAAAATATAAGAGCATGGCACTGGAGAAGCACAGCAGGACAGGCAGCAGCCAGGCAGGAGAACAGTTGACATTTCGGGCACAAGGACTCCATCACCATTCCTGATGAAGGGCTTATGCCCAAAGCATTGCCTCTCCTGTTCCTCAGATGCTGCCTGACCTGTTGTGCTTTTCCAGCACCACATGTTTTGACTCTGATTCACCAGCATCTGCAATCCTCACTTTCTCATGTTAAAAACATAACCTCATTAATCTCAGAAGCTCAAAAATAGGACTCTCACCAGAGACAGTTACCCCAATTTTGGGTTAATTACATTTTGGCTTCAAATCCATGTCCCAAATATCTGATAGCTTCTACCTTCTTCTGTCGTATAACTGACCTTAACTTGCTCCACTTCAAATCAAACTTTCCATCTCAAACAAAACTCTTCACACTGAGGTAACCTGTTATTAACAATTCTAATTTATCTTTTCCCTGTCTCAGGAGAAACTGCTTTACACATTCAGCTTTAGCTAATATCCCTGTACAACTCCCCAAATTGAAACTAAAGAAAAGCTATTTTTCCCCAAGATATACATGTTTCCCATTTTCAAGGGATATGAATCTATCCCTGACCATCTACACTGGAGCCTAATGCACATCTGTTTAATTTGTTCAATCATAAAATTCTCCCAATGTAAACATAACCCCAATATTCTCCAGGAAGATTTTCTCTCTCTCTCGCTTTTATTTTCAGGAAATTACCACAACTATTTACAAGTTAATCATTAAACCTCTTCATTCACACAGAAACCCCATGTGCCACTAGTTCAAACTCAAAAATCCAAACTCAAAAATAAATGATATTAAAATAGATATAAACCACACCCTTTCCATAACAAAAGATATACGTGTTTAAAATACCACTTTACTCAATCATTAAAGTGTATTTAAAATTCAATTAATTTAAACAATAACAATTATTCTGTAGGCAAAATAGTCACAATTCTGTACCAGTTAACTGGAGTGAATTGAATCACTGGTTAATTTATGTTTAAGGGACTGTCGCTCTGAATACTAACTTTACTCTTATCTTGCAATACTACATGGGACTCAACTCCAACTGAACAGGTAAATCCAGATACAATAATAACATCTCATCTGAACAATGGGAAAAAAATTGAGTGCTTTGCAGCGCTGTGTAAAGATAGCATTGTCTTCATCAATGTCAGCAAAATGAAGGAGCTGGTCACTGACTTCAAAAGCAGAGCAGAGCAGAGCAGAGGGCATACCCCTGTCTGCATCAATGGTACTGGAGTGGAGATGGTCAAGAGTATCAAGTTCCTGGGAGTGATGATCACCAGCAATCTGTCCAGGCCCACCCACGTTTAATGTGATGGTCAAGAAAGCACAACAACATCTTTACTTCCTCAGTAGGCCAAGGAAATTCAACATATCCACAGGACTCTTACCAATTTTTATATATGCACCACAGAAAGCATCCTATCTGGATGTATCACAACATTGTAGAGCAACTGCTTTTCCCAAGACCACAAGAAGCTACAGCGGGAAAGCAACCAACACGATCAAAGACCCCTCCCACCCTGGTCAGACTCTCTGCCACCCTCTTCTGCCAGGCATAAAATATAAAAGTTTGAATACACTTACAAACAGATTCAAGAACAGCTTCTTCCCCGCTGTTATCAGACTTTTGAATAGACCTCTCAAATGTTAGTTCTGATCTCTCTCTATCTCTGTACACCTTTTCCGCAGGTGTAACACTATTCTGCACTCTGTTCTGCCTCCCTGATGAACCTTGTATGGTACTATCTGAGTGTATTGCATGCAAAACAACACTTTCCCCTGTTTCTTGGTACATGTGATAACAATAAATCAAACAATCAATCTCATCATCATCGATACTGTACGCTCACATGAGTCCACTAAAGTATCAAGTTACATGATGCAGTTAATTCTGAGTCTGAGAATCAAATCCACAATCCTCTGCCCTCAATATTATCATGGTTCCTAATCCTCTTCCACCATTCCACCACCTGCGGTCAGAGAGCATTCAATAAGAAACATGTAACAGCATCAAATAAGCCCAGCTTCTTAAATAAATGATTTTGTTGCTGAGATAGGTTAGGGGATCTTTGCAGCACCTGTTTATGATGATCCAGGAAAAGGTTGATGAGGCAACAACTCACCATTATTTGCCTGGTTTCAATAGCATGGGCTATCACTTGCCCATTGCTCTGCTGCCTATGATCCTACATGCCCTCTTTTTGAGAACTTGAGAGATTAGTGGTTCTGCACTGGTCATCTATTTCTCCCATTTATTGTTGGCCACTATCACCTGCAAGAGATAGGGCAGAATGTCAGTGATACCCCTATCATGACTGGAGTCACATGTCCTCTTCACAGTTTACAATCCTCTCATGTTTTGTGTCATTCATAAGCTTTGAAACTGCCCCTGCACAGCAAGATCTGGATTATTTATGTATATATATCAGGAAAAGAAAGAGTCCCCAAAAAACTTCTGCAAAACTCTACTACAAAACGTATTTAAAAATTCACTGACCATTACTCTCTGCTTCCTAGCGTTCAGCCAGTTTTGCTTCTGTCCATTGTGATTCCATGATCTATAACTTTCCTCAAGTCTCGTTTGTGGCACTGTACAGAAAGCTGTTTGGAAGTTTGTATATGTAATATCAACAGACTTGCCCTTCACAATCTTCTCTATCACCTTTACAAAAACACAGTTAGCTTCCATACCCACAGGGCAAGATGTGGGAATGTATTACCAAAAAAAATCAATTCACGTTTATTCCAGCACCTGTTATGTACATATGTACATTACAATCACAGGCACTTGCTAACCTGGGCTCATACTAAGCAATTCGATGTACTGCATCATGCTTCTCTCAGCATGCCATGCTGCAAGAGGACAGAGCTGAGTAAGATGGAGACTGCAGCTTTACACCTTTAGTTGTTATGGACTAGGCCAGACCACTCAAAACATTCTTAAGCAGGCAGCTCAGACTGTAACCTTGCTATTTATTTTGACAAGTGCACATGAAAATTACCCGGACTAAGTTAATCAGTTGACTACCAGGTTTTAAAATAAACAAAAATTTATTCACAAAATTATGGAATGAAACACAAAGAACAGAATACAAAATACTGTCTAACTTATCCTTTCCAAACTAGACTTAATTATGCTGTTTCAAAAATACACAACAGTCAATAAACAAACTCCTTAAACAGAGTAAAAATGAAACAGAGGCTTGCAGATCGAAATTAGAAGGGCAGAAGGAGAGAGTTCAGCAACCGATTTCACACATCACCTACTGCAACTGAACTAACTCAAGTTCTGCGCAGCTAGAGAGCTGGCCACACCCCCCTGACCAAACAGGTTACTTCTAAAACATTAAATTTTTGGCCTGAAGACCCACTTCTTTACGCATAAACAAAAAGACTTCCCAATACCCTTTTCATCTCTGTACCAACCCAGCCGATTTGGAGCCTAGACTGTTTTATAGCTCCTCTGAAAAAAAGCAATTACATAATATCCTTGAGAAAAGGAACAGCTTTCAGAAAGAAGGACTAGCTTTGTTACCAGGTCACATGTCATGACAGGAATATGACACTATAAGCATGTTCCTGAAAGTTATTTTGCACATCTGCTGTGAGACATAATATAACGCTAACTGTTAGAAGGTAGCCCGTTGTTCAGCTATTGTTGTTTTCTGCCAACCTTTGGTTCCAGTCTATCCAGGCCAGTTTTGTTCTTGCCGTAGTGAGGTTTCCTCTCTCTCTCTGCCAGTTCTTATTCTGGATTGACCAACATTATTTTCCACCATCATCTGAAAGATTATGATATAATGACCATTGTTCTCTGAATAATCTCCCACTGTCACTTGGTCCACCTCATTTCCAAGAGCCGCATCTAGAAATGGCTTCTTTCTTATTGGACTGGACACATACTACTATAGAAAATTCTCCTGAACACAATCTAGGAACATTTGGTCCTCACTGTCCCTTATATCGCTAATATCCCAATTAAAGGCCCCTGGTATAACTACCTATAATGCTTACACCTTTCTGGAATTTCTTTGCAGGTTTGATCTTCTATATACTCCTACTAGTTGATGGTCTACAGATTACATCAAGTAATTTAATTTCTCACTTCTGAGTCCTTTTGTTTTACTCATTAGCTTTAGCCAAATCAACTCTGTCCTCAATCCTCCTAAACATCATATTTCATCAGCATTGAAATGCTGCCTTCAACCAAACATGCCTCTCTTCATTTTGATTCTCTTTTCTTTTTTGAACACTTTATAACATGAACATTTAACACCTTGATCTGTCCTTCCTGTCCTTCGCAGTGTGTCCAGAATTTCAGAATGGTGGATGCTTCCACCCTCGCCAATGGAATCTAGGTGGATTCATGGCAATCTCCCAGGAACAGGCAAGGCCATCAGAGGCTTATCCTGCAAAACAGCCCGACTTGAATCCACTGAGCTTAAAAGCCATTTTGTGATTGTGAGTCAATATACAAGTGCTTATAAAACACTTCTGTAAAAACTTCCATGAATACCAACAAGTTAACACAAAAATGGCAGAAGAAACTTAATAGAAAATTAATCAACACTAAGACAAAGAAGTAAATAACAGAAAAACAAATATAGCAGAAATAGTTCATTTGACTCCTTGAGCCTGTTCCACTTAAATAAAGTCATGCTGATCTAATTGTGGCCTTAGCGCCACCTTCCTGCATGTGAGCCCTAACCTTTGAGTTCACTGTGTATGAATATATTCAATAACACAGCCTCCACTACTCTCTAGGGTGCCAATGATTAACAACTGAGTGAAGAAATTTCTCTTCACCTTACAATAGGTGACCAGAAGCTTGATCAAATTTTCAGGGGTGATTGAAAGTACAGAAAAGTATTGGAGATGTGATGCTCAACCATTGATTTTTGCCACCACCAATTCACTGTTGAAGGAAGTAAGGTGAAGGGAATGGGAGGGGCTCTGAAGTTGCACTGCCTTATTTATATTCATGGGATGTGAACATCACTAGATAGGGCAGCATTTACTACTTATCTCAAAGTGCCCAATTTGAGTTGAGAGTCAACCACATTGCCATGGGTGTGCAGTCACATGTGGACCAGACCAGGTAAGAATGGCAGATTTCTTCCCTGAAGAACATTGATAAGTCAAATGTGTTTTATGAAAATCAACAATGGTTACATGGTCACCATTAGGCAAACTTTATAATTCCAGGTTTTCATTGAATTCACCATTTGCCATGGTGGGATTCAAACCCGTGTCCTTGGAACATTAGCTGCGATTCTGCATTACTAATGCAGTGATGGTACCACTATACCACCAGCATCTTCCTGAGTGATATGAGCAAAATGCTAGGGATTTTGAAGTGGTGTAGTTACTCCTATTGACAGTTTGGCGAAAATATTGGCACAAGTACAAAGCAAAAAAGCCATTTTGTTTTCACCATGATATTTTTGACTAAGTATTATTGTTCAGAGAAGTTGCTGTCATTTCTTCCCAGCTACCATATCGCTTTATGTTTAAATTATTGATTCAAGGTAATGGATTGACTCCACCCCTACCTCAGTGAAGATGGACAACTGATATGTGAAATATGGCTGCCATTTCAGTTTTTTGAAAGAGCAATATTAATTGATTTAACATCTATTATATTTAATTGCTGAAATCCTGCTTTTTTACTAATAGCAAGTCTTGGAATATTCAATCAGGTTTTAATGCTCATTACTTTGAAGTAAAGATCATTTTTGTAGCGTCACGCTACATTAAACTTAGTTCATTGTAAGAATGTTAGAGAGTGTTCAAAGATTTGGCACAAATATTCAACTTCAAAAGAGCTATAATTTTCTGATCTAAGAAACCGAAAAGTTAAAGAGCTCATGTGATATAAGGATTGGTAATACATGAATAACTTAACACTGAATACAGGTGTTCTTTTATGATTATGTAAAGAAGCCCATAATTCAAAGTAACTACAAGCATGAAGGAGTTATGATAATCGCTTAGATCATGAAAAATACAATAGTAATTATGAGTTAATTTTTAATTTTACTAAGTCAGCTTAGATTGGTAATATTGGATGTAATTTTTCTTGTAGGTAATGAAATAACGAGCAAGATTTTGAGTTGTGGTCAGAAGCCAAATGGGAGCATCAAATGGGGGTGATGACCATTGATTGTTTACAGTCACCCGACAGCGATTTTCCCCAAATTGGCCAATTAGTGGTCAAAAGGCAAGCTCGCCATTCAATTTAGGACAGGACACCAAAAGAAGGACTCTCAGCTTGGAAGAAGCAGTTGACTGCAGCTCCGTTAAAACGGTGAGTGAGAGGGCACCTCTATCTCTACAGTTTGTGTAAGTTTTCAACTTTACAAAGTGACCTCAGCAGCTAAGATGCTATTATGAAAAGGAAGCTTTTCTATTGAACAACCTGTACTTGCAGCTGTTGCTCTGCTGGGGGAGATCTTCAAGGAAGGGAGGCCACTCAAAGTGGTTTTCCTGATTCTCAAAGTTTCAGCGGATACATAGCTTCACAAGAAATGTCCTCACTTGGCTATTCCCTGCATACAGACAGGTAGCCCTTCCATCACCATTCCTGCCTTTGGGAAAACAGCCAAAAGTGGGAGAGTGCCAGAAAATTGATACACCCATCGGCAGCATGAATCTTCACCACCACCTGCTCTTACTCACCTCTGTTTGAGAGAATGGACGCAGCCAGATTTGTACCAGAAATGCTGTAAAATGATCCAATTTTAGCAACAAAAGTACTTGCAGTGTAATGTGCTGTCCTGATTTTCTCGGTCTGTATTCTCACTGTATTTGTGAACACTCTGAGAAACCCAAAGAGTTCTGCTAGCATCTGGAGATCATAAGAGCTTATGAACATTTGTTATAACATAACACATACAGTTCTTTTGTCCTTTATTTCTGACACTTCCCACAGGAATTTTTACCTTCTGTTCATACCATTAGTTTTCCCTTATTGCAGCAGCTGAGTTCTACTTTGCTTTACTCCATAACTGCACTTGTTTTACACCATTCCAGTTGTTCGCTTCAAAGATTAAACAGTAAAACATGAGTGAAACAAGAGAATTAGGAAAAGGAAATAAAACTAGGTTACAGATTTGTTTTCATTTGTACTGACATTTTGAGTAGAGAGTGTCTAGTGAATTATGCATTCCTTGTAGTCAGATTCCATAGAGCAGATGGGACATCAGTCAGGAACTAGCATCACATTGTTATTTTCTTAAAAGATAAAGATGAAGAAAAAGAATTGTGATTCCTCCAATAGGTTTATTTCAGTATTGCATAAGTGCTAACATATGCTTCTGTGAAGTGATTCTGTTCCTTCCAGCACAGTGATTTCAAGTATTATTCCAGTGTCACTGGCTCTCTCAGCTTTTGGATTGATTCAGCCTTATTATTTTCCTTTAGGCGGATGGAATATTTTGTAAGAGGTGATCTCCTTTGTCTGTCCCAAGGTAAGTTACACAAGTATTGAGATGCAGTCTGCAAGAAAGTTGGATGGAATTACTTTAATCCCCAAAGTACCCCCAGTGCACCTTAGTCCAACACACAACAGCAGAAATGAGAATGATTCCATCACATCAATAGTCCTAACTATAAACAAACAGAATTGTGGAATCAAATTCTCCAAGCAAAAACCAGGAAACCATGTATGACAAAAATCCAGTTTGACTTGCTCTATAATGATAAAACAGCTTATTTGGAAAAATAAATTTGATCATAATTTGATACTCTTTATATAGTTCAGAGAAGATGCGAGAAACATTATCTGACAGCAACAATTGCTATTGGAATGCTACTATTTTACGGTTACTTTGGGGAATGATGTAATTCAAGATTTAATTAAAATGAAATAATTGATTAAATTTTAGTGGTTTACATGGAGTAGCAGCAGCCATTCAGCCTCTGCTAATAGACTCCAGGATAAAACGTTGTTAAGGGTCTTTCTCAGGGTGTGTGTGTGTGTGTGTGTGTGTGTGTGTGTGTGTGTGTGTGTGTGTGTGTGTGGAGGAGGGTTCGATTTTTGATCTGTCCCTACCCATTCTTATTGACACATTCAGCTTGTAAGCTTTGTGTTGGCCCCTTGTTTAAATGATTATTGCATTGGTCTGAATGGGACCCATAGCCTACTGCCTGCCTGAGCATTCTACTGAGTGATAAACAGTGTTGGCAAATAGCACAATGTACAGGTAATCTCATTCTCTTAAAGGCAATCTGCCTTCTTAAAGAGATCAGCATTCAGTGGAAGGGATATTGACTCTTGGCATCAACATTGACTGCAACTAGGAGTGACATAAATAGGGAATTAGGGAAGGTGAAGGATTATTAGTTTCCCAGACACAGAACGAGAAAGGTCATGTTTCTGCTGGGAGCTAGGAAGCCTTCAGGCCTCAGAAGGAATGGGACCAGGTAACCAGAGAGGTCAATGCTCCTGTTCTGGCCAAAGGATCTGGAAGCAGGGTTGCAAAATTACTTCACATGGATGGTCAATGTTATTGAGTGCATCTTCAAAGGATATCTCCAGCCCAACACCACAAGCTACTCAGTACCACCATTCACTCCTCCTCAGTAGTGTGGACAGAAGCTCTGACACTTCAACTCAGGCTCATGCAACTTCCAGTGGTGCCAGCCTAATACAAGGAATGCAGAATCTATTTCCTCACCCCTCCAGCTATTCAACTGTGGTAGGTACATTATTCACTCAGAGCTGAAAAATGTGATGCTGGAAAAGCGCAGCCGGTTAGACAGCTTCCAAGGAGCAGGAGAATCGATGTTTCGGGCATAAGCCCTTCTTCGGGAATCTTCACCCTTATGCCCGAAATGTCGACTCTCCTGCTCCTTGGATGCTGCCTGACCTGCTGCGCTTTTCTAGCAACACATTTTTCAGCTCTGATCTCCAGCATCTGCAGTCCTCACTTTCTCCACATTGCATTGTGATTGAGTAATATAATCGATGGCATTCTTTTCTCCCTCTTGCAGGATAAGCTGGTTAATAATTTCCTGCAGCAGAGCAGACCTACTGAGAACAAGTATCTCCTGAACTATGTTGATTTAGGACGGTGGGGTACAGTAGGACAAGGAAACTGTCCAAAATGACAGAGGTTGAGTGGGTGTGACTGTACTTGTTCAGAGTGAAGGTATCCTAAATGGCTCATCCCTGCCTTGTCTTTTCCTCCATCCTCTCTTTGTCACTGTTCCCTTGACACCATCTCCATATCATGGTGCAGACCTGGTGCCATAAGAACTGCATGTACAGATCAACAAACCTCTAGTCTCCCAGTGAAGATGCAACAGCACATGCTCTCAAATGTAGCAACTTACTCAAACACACCAAAAGCATTCCAAAATATTTGCACAAACAGCAGTAGGAATTAATCTAAAGTACCTTACCTTCAAGTTGTTGCCTCTATTGCAAATCAGATGGCTCCTTTTCGCATCAGAATCCATGCCCTTGGTTAATAACAATTGACAAGAGGACATGAGTGGTTCAATGTATTGGAATGGCTATTTAATACCACAACCAGGCCAGCTGAGAAGCTTGCAGAGTAAACCCATCCAAGCACCCTTGTAACAATGGAGTTGGGTGGAAGTAATGTCCACCCAACTCAGAAGATATCTGGCTCCATAGCACTCACTCCAACTTTGCTGGAGCAGTCAGCCACAATCTGGTTTCTGGATTTGATACTCTGTCATAGACTGCTTATTAAAAGAATTTTTCTCAATTACACATTCAAATGGATGTAAAACTTTGAAAATTACTGAAGTAAAGAAACATTTGTAAATGCTTATTCTGCATTAAAAGCCACTAGTAATAATGATGTTTCAAAATAGAATTGTTTCAGATTACAAATTAAATCTTCATGGGACTATAAATGCAATATCAAAAACATATTTATTTGTAGACTTCATTTCCAATTTAAGTTGTTATGAGTAATTCTGTAATTAGGGAATTGCAATTATAGAGCACCAATTAAGTACTTTTTGTATCTAGTCTTTGTTGTAAAGTAGAAAACACAGCAGTCTAGATTGGGATAAAGATGTAAATCAAGATCTTTCTTTTCTTTTTGTAAATATATTTATAACAATCTTTTTTAACTTTACAAACATATAAAATTATTGAAAAAAAAATCACAAATATCAGCATAATAAAAAGAATAAAAACACAAATTATAATACAACTACTATCTACTAACTACTAACCTACTCTATAATACAAAGCAAACCCTAACACCATGCAAAGCAACACCAAAAAAAAGAAAAGCAAAAAAAAAAATTTAAAAAATCACAAAATACAGATCAGCTATGCTCGGCACAAGGCACCCGAACAAAGAAACGGGAGCACTGTATTAACTCAGGCGACCCCCTCCAGGGCCCAGGGCTTGACAAATCTAATCATCCTGGTCAAAAAAAAGCCCTAGTTAAGATCTATATCCACATTACTTGAGTAGGGCTGCCATGTCTTATAAAAATTGTCTGTTGTGTAGTGCACCATGTTTGTGAAAAAGTCCAAGGGAATGTGCTCCATAATTAATTTCTGCCATCCCAGCAAGCCTGGCGGGTTCTCAGACACTCAATTCATCAGCATATTCTTCCGTGCACAGTGTGCAAGAATATTCAATAGTTTCTTCCCATGCCCGTCTAAAGATGGTAAATTTGGTAGACCTAAGAGGAGAGATATCGGATCTACTTTGACTTCAGTCCTCAATACCCTCCCTATCTCTCCCGCCACAGCGCTCCAATCAACACAGAGCCTGTGGCATGTCCAGAAGCAATGGGTAAGAGTACCTACACTTATTTTACATTTGGGGCACACTGGAGATGCCCCTTTTATAAACTTCGCTAGATGGTCTGGTGCCAGATGAGCTCTGTGCAGAACTTTTAACTGTGTAGCACATGTCCTATTACAGATTGAGATCTTTCGAGTATTCTCCCATGTTTCAGCAGAGATCTCCACTCCCAGCTCTTGCTCCCAGACCTCACATAACCAGTTAATATCCTGCCAGGTCCTGCCACCCAGCAGGCGATAGAGCGCATTAACCGAAAGGGTGCTTGTGGACCGTAGCAACAACCCCTCTGTATCGGGCTTATAGGGCTTAGTGAGAAGCGTAGACGACTTCTGGATGAAATCCCTAACCTGAAAAAAAACGGAAAAGATCTCTGCTGAGTAATCTGTATTTGGGGCTCAGTTGCTCAAAAGACATCATAACCTCCCCCTCAAACAAGTCTCCCAAACTAGAAACTCCTCTCGCTGCCCTTGGTTTGAACCCTGAGTGCATTATCTCTGGTCGGATCCCTGGCATGCCAACTATAGGTGTAAGTGGTGAAGTCTTGGATAAACAACCCTCACTGTACTAATGACAATGGGGTTCCAGCAGTGGTCCATAACTGTCCTCATCTTATCCATGACCAACAGATTAATAAGAGGGCACTTTGCCTGAGAGGCCTCAATATCCAGCCATACTGAGTTTGGATCATTACCTATCCAATCGCAGATAAAGGACAGCAGGGAACTCAATTGATACCTCCTGATGTCTGGAAAATCAACTCCTCCCTCTCCATGAGGCAACTGCAATTTAGTAAGTTTGATAAGGGGCCACCCACAATGCCAGAAAAAGGAACTAAACCATCCCATAAGCTGCCGTAGTGTTGACCTGGGAAACATTATAGGGAGCATACGCATGAGATAAAGCAAACGAGGAAGAACATTCATCTTAATGAGAGATATTTGTCCCAGCCATGAAATTGGAAGAGCCTCCCACCTCTGGAGATCTCGCCCAATATTGTCGAGCAAAGTTAGTGTGAAATAACAGATCAAACTTGGTGGTAATAAAAATGCCTAGGTACCGGAACTCTGCCCGTGACCATTTAAAAGGGAAGTTAGGGCCACCTTCAACTTTTGGCACAGCCTTAAGGTTCCCCAAAAGGCATAGCCTCCAATTTTGCAAAGTTAATCTTGTATCCTGAATTAGCCCCAAATGAAATGATACATTGTATCAAATGGGGTACGGAGGTCACCGGGTTTGATAAAAACAGAAGGACATCATCCGTGTACAGTGTAATCTTGTGTGCCCTTGATCCCACTTCCGGGGCGGTTATGTGGATGTTCTGACGAATAGCCTCTGCCAGCGGATCTATCGCCAACGTAAACAACAACGGTGAGAGGGGGCAGCCTTGCCAACTATCTCGACCAATTATAGCATTCCCAGACTTCACCCCATTAGTGATGACCGCGGCCAGAGGGTGGCGATATAAAACCTCTACCCACCTAGCAAAGACCCCACCCAACCCGAACTGTTCTAAGGCAAAAAAGATATGGTCATTCCACCCAGTCAAATGCTTTCTCTGCATCTAAGGAAATGACCAAACCCTGAATCGATCGTTGCTGACAAACTTGGACCACATTCAGCACCCTTCTAATATTATTAGAGGACCTACGGCCTCTTATAAAGCCTATCTGATCCTCTTTAATAATATAGGGCAACACCCTTTCCAATCTCAATGCCAGGACAGATCTTGAAGTCTGAATTTAATAGAGAGATGGGCCTGTATGAGGTACAATCCTCAGGAACCTTCCCCTTCTTAAGAATTAGGGAAATATTAGCTTCTCTCAAAGAGGGTGGTAGGCGTTAATGCATATAGGAGTGATTGTACATCTTCAACATCGGCCCTGACAGAATCCCTAAAAACTCCTTATAAAACTCACCCGGAAGACCATCAGGGCCAGGCGCTTTCCCACTCTGATGTTGCCTAGCTGCCTCCTGTATTTTCTGAACGGTCAAGGGGGCATTAAGGAGAGAGGCCTGTTCCAAGCTTACCCCTGGGAGGTCCAGGATCTTAAAAAAAGGTCCCCATTTTAGCACTCCTGTCTTCATAACCTTCAGACTGATACAATTCAGAATAAAAGCTCTGAAAAGCCTCATTTATCTTTTAGCATCGTATGTAAGGACCCCGGCGCTGTCTCTGATTGCAGTAATGGATTGGGGAGCATACTTTTTCCTAGTCAAGTACACTAAATACTTCCCTGGCCTATCCCCTATTCGAACAGCCTTTGCCTTGCAAAAGTAAGTTCTTTCTTTGCGTTTTGTGTCAGTATTGAATTCAAGGCAGCCCGGAGGGCCGTAATCCACTGTAGCTTAGTCACCGAAGGCCGTGCAAAATGTTCTGCCTCTGCGGCTTTCAACCGCATCTCAAGTAGACGCTGCTGTTCCCCCTTCTGTTGTTTCCAGCTAGCCGAATAGGAAATAGCTAATCCCCTAGCAAAAGGCCTTAGCAGTCTCCCATTGCATAGATGGACTACTAGCCGTGCCTGAGTTGATAGTCAAGAATTCCTGAAACTCCTTCAAAAAGTATTCCACAAATTTGGAATCCTTAAGGAGAAAGGGATTCAAATGCCAGTGCTGCAAACCTAGCCCTTCACTCTTCGCCTTAACCTCCAAATATACTGCCACATGATCAGAGGTAGCTATACTCCCAATTTTTCAACCCATAATCGAATCCAGAAGGGCCGAGGGAGCCAAAAAGAGGTCAATCCTCGTGTGACATTTATGTGGGTTTGAAAAAAAGGTGAAGTCCCTGCCGGTAGGGTGAAGACATCTCCAAATATCTACCAGCCCCACCTCCTCGCATAAGTCAGCCACCTGCTTGGCCTGCGAAGAAATAGTTGGGGGCCCACTAGGCATCCTGTCCACTGTCTGATCCAAAAGACAATTAAACCCGCTCCCCAACCCCCCCCCCACCCCCCCCCCCCCCCCCCCAACAATAATGTGCTATGTTCCAAAAGCACTCAACTTAGAGAAAGCACTAATTAAAAATTTGAGGGGATGCACCGGAAGACAGTAGATGTTTAAAATGCCATATTTCTCCCCACGAATTAGGGCTTTAAGTATCACAAACCGTCCCTGATCATCTTTCTCCTGGTCTAATAATGTGAACGGAAGATTTTTCTGGATAAGGACCACCACTCCCCTACTTTTAGGAGTAAAGGCTGAAAAGAATACCTGGTCATAACCCCCTGTTGTAATTTCAGGTGCTCCCCATCATCCAGATGGGTTTCCTGCAACAAAGCGATATCAACCCTTTCCCTCTTAAGGCTTGAAAGCACTTTTTTCCTTTTAATAGGTGAATGACTTCCCTTAATGTTTCAGGTGCACCATTTAATAAGACACTTAGCCATATTCCCTTTCAGACACCCTTGAACCCCTCTGAGGGAGAACCCTGCTTACAAAGTGCCTAGCATAAGTAAATAAAGACTCATAGAATCAAAAAACCATATATACAAAAACTATTCTATCATAACTATAAACAACTATTACTACCAAAAAACTACAAAGAAAACCAACTATAGAACCTTGAATGGAAGACTCTTCCCCCTGCCCATAGGGGGCACTCACCCTACCCATTCCCTTCTTCACAACTCCTTCAAGTCTGGACTGTGTCCCAGCCTTAGGCCAGAAAAAAAACAAGGAGATGATCCTTACATCAAAAGACAAAGTCAGTATGAGCACTCCACCTATCCCTGGCTTCATGACACCCCTACTTGTGACTAAAAGAGAAGCAGAATAAATAAAAAAAGGAGAGAGACAACAAAGAACATCCACAAAATTTCCCATCGGAAAATTCAGTTATTGAAAAAAATAAGAACAACTTATTCCAAAGCCTTTTCCCCCCTTTCCAAAAAGGAAATTATTAGGGAGAAAGAAAGGAATAAAAAAGAGGAAGGGAAAACATGGGGAAAAATATAAAAGAGAATAAACATTAACCATATTCTTCAGGCCAATCCGTGTATTTTAAAGTGTCCACAAAGTTTTTAGCCTTATCCGCTGAGTCAAATGTATAAACTGAGTCCTTGTGGCTGAAACGAAGTACTGCGGGTTATCTCATGGAGTACTGGATGCCCAGGTTCCTCTGCCTCTTTTTAACTTCATCGAAGGACTTCCTCTTTCGAATTACAGCTGCAGAGAAATCCTGGAAAAACATGATTTTTGACCCCTTGTACAGCAGCGCCTGCGGATCTTTTCCCAGGAATCTGGAAGCTTCTATGACTTTTTGCTTGTTCTTATGGGAGTGGACGTGCTAGTACCAGGCGGTGGTGCTGCACCAGCCCTGACCTGTGCACTGTAACCCAATACGTCCTTTCAATCTGCAGCCTGCTGGACTCCATTTGAAGGCCCATAAACTTTGGCAGCCAGTTTTCAAAGAAACTGACTGGCTGCTCACCTTCCTCACCTTCAGGGAGTCTGACAATTCAGACATTTATCCTCTGACCTCAATTTTCAAAGTCATCGATATGGTTTCGCAAAGCCCGCACCTCTCGCTCCAGCACCTGGATCCGACTGGATGAGGACTCCATCACAGCTTCTGCGGCCTTAGTTTTGACCCTCCACCTGCTCCAGCCTCTCCCCGAGGTCCTGGATCTCCTGCTCATGCTTCTGCAGCATGGATGCGATAGGTTGGGCCTGGGTACAAATCTCCCCACAGATTTCCTCAATCGCAGCCGCAACTTTCAAGGTAAGTATCTGCATCGCTGCAGCCAATTCCTGAGAGTCTGTCAGGTCCCTAGGAGTGGGGAGGTCAGGAGAGGCTGCTGCTGCTGCAGTCTCTGGTGTTGTAGGTGCTGCAGGGGAGTGTCCTCCCTGCTGCTGTTTGCTTGCTCCTTTTCTCTTTGGCATCCTTCCACTCCCAAATATTAATAAAAATGTCTTCTGTAAGGTTTTAAATAATAATTCTGCCACATAAGTTGGCCAGGGATGGCAAAAAATACCGGTATGCCTTGGCTGTTAGGCAGAGCTGTCCACAGCAGTCCTACAGAATTGCTGCCATCTTGCTGATGTCTCAGATTTTTCCTTTTAACCCATACTTTCACACAATGTAAGAATTAAAATAAATGATTAGTGATGTTTCTGGGATCAATCATTAATCAATATGTTGCTAGTGAGATCCATTTGTAGCCAAGAAGGATATTTATCCTTGATCTCTGAAGATAGTTTCCTCAGCAGCACTTCTATGTCCAGTGGGATTCCAATGACACCTGAGAACATTGAGACACACCCCAAATGCACCTTCAGGATGTTGGACAAGCAAAAGCAGCATTTATACCAACCATCCAAATGTATTGATAATCTGAAGAACCAGATATATGTCAGTGCCAGGTTCTACACTGAAGCAGGAGCAGGTCTCTCTTCAATCATACTTGTTTCTCATTCAGTGAGATCACGGCTGATCTGTATCTCACATCCATGTACCATTACCTACTTCTGTTCTATCTTTTGACACCCAACAAAAATCTTCAATCTCTGACTTGAAAAATTCAATTGGCCTCATATCCATTACCCTTTAGGGAAGAGGTTTCCAAATTCACATTACCCTTTTGAACAAATCCCTCTTGTATCTCATTCCTGAGATGAAGAGCTTAGCTTTTGAATAAACGTTGGATAAGCTAGGCTGAGCTAATTTAGAAGAATGTGAGGTAATCTTTTGGAGCTTTGTAAGATCTTGAGGGCACTGGATAGGGTGGATTTTCTTCTTGTGAGGGAGGTTAAAATAAAGAGATATATAGTTTTAGAATAAGTAGTCTCCAATTTACGATAGAAATGCAGCTTTGTTTTATTCCCCAGAGGCTTGGTCTATAAATTTATTCAAGACTGTGTTAGTTTGATCTTTGATTAACAAGGGAGTCAAGAGTTAGTGTACAGACAGGAAAGGGGAGATGAAACCACTGCCTTTATTCCTGATGAAGGGCTTTTGCCCAAAACGTCGATTTTGCTGCTCGTTGGATGCGGCCTGAACTGCAGTGCTCTTCCAGCACCACTGATCCAGAATCTGGTTTCCAGCATCTGCGGTCATTGTTTTTATCTCCAGAACTACACCAGTCAATCTCTTATTGAATGGAGGAGCAGGTTCAACAGATTAAAAGGCCAACTCCTATGTTCCTAGGTTTCTATGTATCACTCCTGAATGCTGAGCTCTAATTTTAATAAAAGAGGCCCTCATTTTTGATTGTCCCACCAGAGGAAGTAGTTTCTTTACCTTCCTTACCAAGTCCATGTATTATTATAAACATATCTATTATCTTTCTACCTTTTTAGTACAAAGAATTATAAACAACATTTGGGTATTGAATCTTGTTGGAAATCAGGGTGTTCACTCAGTATTCCATGTTGAGATTTTCTGTGCAGTAGGAAACCTCATTAACTGTGTCACATTAGTAACAAGCCTTTCACAAGCATAAACAAAATATTTATTGTCTGCCACACTGCCCTACCATGAATGCAATTTTTCAAAAATGTGAAGCTTGTGAGAATGTTCAAATGGAGATGGGCAACAGTCATCCTGTCATCATGAGTAGCTGCCCATGGTCATCGACTGAAAGGGTTTAGACAGGTGATCGACACAACATAAATGGCCAATCCCAGAATAAGGCCTGTCAACAGGGGGAGTAGGTGGGGAGAGAAGATATGTGCAAGAGGATCCAGGAATCAAGCTCCATTTTCCTGGGAGAAGACCAGAAAGACTCTACATCAGCCTCAAGGACCAACAAAGATAAAGGTGCCATTTCAAAACCACAGCCCCCTGCTCTTCCATTCCAAAGGCAGCTTTGGGATTAATGAGGCGTTTTCACCTGTTTTGGTTATATCAAAACTGCTGCTAATTAACAAACCTAGTAAATGATCAGAAAATTACTATAAGCCCTCATTAGGGATCTGTGATTAACAAGCCTCATAATTTAGCCCTTTAACTTTCAGCAACATTCTGTTGAACCTACCTTGTATAATCTCTAAGACCATTATCTTTTTATGGAAGAGAAAAGCAACTAAAAACATCATTTCCTCTTTTTTAAAAAAAATCCAGCTTCTTGAAATATAAGCTTCCTTTACCCATAAAGACATGTTTTCAATTATCTTTCTTGGTATCATCAATGCGTAGCTGGTACTCTTTGAGTCAGACAGTTGTGGTTTCAAGTCCTACTCCCACCTGAGCTCAGAAACCAAGGTTGACATATCAATGAAGTACTAAGAAAATGCTGCACTGTCAGGAGTCTTTCAAATGAGACGTTGAATCAAGGCTCTGTCACCCCTCACGTGGACAAAAGAAATCCATGGTACTATTTTTAAAATAAACAGGGAACTCCCCCTGCTGTCTTTGTCAACATTATCCTTCAATCAACATCAGATTGACATATTATTAGGCCATTATCAGATTTAGCTGTCACACAAGCTTTTTTTTTGTGTACAAATTAGTTTTCACATTTCCCCCATTATAACAGGAACTATGCTGTAAAAGTTCATCAACGGCTGTAAAGCACTTTGAGGCCCAATGATTGTGAAAGGTGCTTTATAAATCTAAATCTTTTTCTTTACTAGTTAAATCATTTTATGTAGGTTAGTGATCAACTGGTCTGTGTATATACATTTCAATTTAAATTGGATTTGTAAAACAGTTAGCCAACAAGCATTGTTCATCAAATACTCATCAACTTTGTATTTTAGTTTGTGATGATATGAAACAGGAACTGCAAATGATTATACAATCTGAGAAGGTGTTCTACATGGATGTATGAATTTATCAAATGATTAAAAGACAGAAGGAGATCATTCAGATTTTCAAGGCTGTGCCAGCTCTCTGCAAGAGCAGTTAATCTGGATCAACTCCTCCATCCTTTCGCTTTAATCCTGAAATTAGTTTTCCTTCAGGTGTTTATCCTATTCTGATTTGAAAGTTACAATTGAAACTGCTGCCCCCACTCTCTCGGACAATGTGTTCCAGATTGTAATCAATCATTGCGTAAAATTAATTTCCTGTCATCTTTGCTTCTTTTGCCAATCACTTTAAATCTGTGTACCACAGTTCAGAACCCTTTCATCAAAGGGAACAGTTTTACTCTGCCTAGAATACTCATGATTTTGAACACCTCCATCAAATTTCCATTCTTACCTGAAAAGAGCAATTCCAAACTCCAGCCTATCGAATAATATCAAATCCTTCACTCCTGAAACCATTCTTATCTGTATTTCTGCATCCCTATGAAAGCCTTCATATCCTTCAAAAATGATAATACTCAAGTCTGCACAAAATATTCAACAAACCAGTGTTTTATAACTGTTTATTATAATTTCCTACACATGATAAAATGACTCGGCATTTGGATTGAGGAGATGACCTTGAGGAACTCCTACAGAATTCACATCTAACAACAAAATGATGGGAAGATTTCACCCTGATCCCTGCTGATTTCAATTTCTCTCAGAATTCTAGTCCCACAGTCACTTAAGTGTTGCCTTGATGTCAAATGCAGTTGTTCCCAATTTACCTCTAGTATTCAGTTCCTTTATCTGTAGGTTATTTGCACATAAGTGTCACTCAGTAGAATAGTTGATGAATCTTAACATGAATTTGCTGAAGAGAAGGGAGGATAGTAATTGACCAGATTGAAATTATTGTGTTTTATTGTGGACAGCTCATACTTTGACAATCTTACGCATTTGTTTTCAATACTATTTTGGGAATGCAGTGTCACTGGTAAGACCACCTTTTGTTGCCCATCCTTAATTGCCCTTGAACTGAGTGACTTGCTAGGTAATTTCAGAGGGCAGATTAGAGTCAACCACACTGCTCTGGCCTGGAATCATATAAAAGCTGGATCAGATAAGGATGGCAGATTTCCTTCCCAAAACAGCATAGTGTATCAGATGAGTTTACAATGATTAATAGTGATTTTATTCTACCATCACTGAGGCTAATTCCAGATATGTTAACTGAATTAAAATTCCATTAGCTGCGATGGTGAAATCTGATCCGAGGTCCTCAGACCATTAGCCTGAGCAGATGGATTACCAGTCCAACGACATGACAACTATGCCACCAACTTTGTAAGGTAGATACCAATACTGCGGGTGAAATGGACCAGTTCAGCGAGAAACACGGTTTGTTCAAAATCATAAATCTTCAACACTACAGCTGGGATGTTGGGGTGCCCATACACTGAATTTTTTTGATTAAAATGAACGTGAATAGAATTAGCTAAAGACTGGTATCTGTGATTTTGAATGCTTCAAAAGGAAACTAAAATAAATCATGCATTTGAATAAGTGGCTGATACAAGATTGCAACATCATGCTACATCAAACAGCAGCATGTATCTAATGGGGTGGGTACACAATGCAATATACACAAAATGTTACATTCAGTACCATATATGTAGCGAGATAGGCACAATTCAGCACAGTGGGATGAGCATACAGCAACATTTATCATGAGATGGGCTCGTAGTAGCAATAGAAACAAGGCATAATGGACACATATAGCAAAATATACACAGTAGAATAGGCACAGTGCACCAAAACATACACAGTGGAATGTTTACAGTGCAACAAAGTAGACATAGGCCCAGTGTGGCACCGATTATGTTTTCATTGTGGATCTCCAGTTGCTCAATGTTTTGAACAACATATGCTGAGTAATGAAAAAAATATTGGAACAATTACAGAGGAACCTTGATTATCCAGTATTCGATAACCTGAAATCTGGCAAGATCGCAAGGTCCCAATGCTTGGCTATGTTATCCAGCATTCAATTACCCGGCATTCAATAAATTGAAATACTCCCCGCCCATTTCCTTTGGGTAATCGAGGTTCCTCTGTAATTGATGAAAATAAATAAAGCAAGTTGCCATTTCACTACAAAGTATTGTAGGTGCATTAGTGACATTTATATTGAAATTATAAGATTAAACAAGTAGACAAACAGTAAATAAGTGCGTCAACTATTTTATATTATTTTTGCTGGATAACTTTAAATATTGCTTTATTTTTAAGTTTCAGATCCAGAGAAAGATCTCCCCAGTAGATCATAAAGTAGGGGCTTTTGCAGCCTGAGAATTCATTGAATTTAAAAGGCGCCAATGTATCTTTTCAAGGAATGAGCATATGACATAAAACAGAAGAGTTGAAGTGAAGCTTCCGGATTGGATGAGACTTTCAAATCAGCTTTGAATGCAAACCTACACCCTAAGCTTTGAAAGTTGCTTGGATGTCTAATTGAGCAGAATCTTATATTGATGAGGTGCTTAAAGTAATTACTGAACATTTAGAATTGAGAGGAGGAATCTCTGATTACTAGAATGTGTAAAGGTTCAACTGGAAATGAAAAGACATGAATTGGAAGAAAAAGGGAAGAAAAGACTCATGGAAAGACAAGAGAAAGAAATAGGAAAAGAATTGGAATTAAAAACTTGAATTGGAGTAGCATGAGAGAAATGGAATTAGCTAAAACACGAGCTCAAAGAGATAAGGAAATCAGGTAACACAATTTGACTAGAGATAAACTTAGAATAAAGGAAGAAAATAAGAGTTATAATATTGAATTCTAATTTCAGTGATGGCTTTGATTATAACAGAAAATCTATATTTGGTGCCTATATTTTACAGAAGGTGGCAATGAAAACTTTCACCTCATTTGAAAATGTATTTGATCAGACAAAGCAGCCAAAGATATTTGAAACGTAACATTGCACGGTGCTTTGACAGGTACAGCTATGAATGTGTACTGCAGTTTTCTACAGGGAATTGACAGACTATGAAACTGTGAGAATAGCAATATTCCACGTTTATTATCTTGTCCACAAAGGTTATCAATTCAAATTTTGGATTATAAGAAGGAAGCCTAAATAGAAATTTGTACAACTTGCAAGAGAATAAAATAATGTTGTGGGATGCATGGTTTACATCACTGAAGTTAGAGAAAATTGTGAAAACACAGGGGAAATCATGATTCTGGAAGAATTCAAAGATAGCATTCCAGTAAACCTGAAAACTTATTTAGATGAATGTCAAGTATCAAAGGTCAGAGAAGTAGCAGTTCTTCCCTCCATCATAAGGTGGGGATGGTCGGCGAAGATTACACAATTGTCCACATATAGTCCACAGATAGTGAAGCAATTCAAAATGTCCAAATGCAGCAAGTCCTGGACAAATTCCAGGCTTGGGCTGACAATTAGCAAGTAACATTCACACAGTTTATGGCTGGCACCTATATAATCTTCATTGGAGTGAATCTAACCATCACTACTTGTTATTCAATGGTATCACTATCACTGAACCCCCTATTGTCAACATCCTAGGGGTCACCATTTACAGCAAACTGAACTGGACCAATCGTATAAGTACTGTAGCTACAAGAACATGCCAAAGACTAGGCATCTTGCAACAGGGAACTCATCTCCTGAATCCTCAAGTCCATCTACCATTTACAAGGCACAATGTAATGGAACACTCTCCACTTGTCTGAATGAATGTAACTCCAATATCACACAAAAAGCTTGACACCATCCAGAACAGATCAGTCTTTTGATTGGCACCACATCCACTAGCATTCACTCCCTTCACCACTTATGCTCAATCACAATAGTGTATACCATCTACAAGATGCAGACATTTACAAAGGTATCTTAGTCAGCATCTTCTAAACCCACAACCACTATCATCTAAAAGTACAAGGACAGCAAACACATAGAAACATCACCATCTGCAAGTCCCCTCCAAGCCATATACCATCCAGACCTAAAACTATATTGCCATTCCATCACTGTCACTGGATCAAAACCTTGGAGCTCCCCCCTTAATAGCATTGTGGCGTACCTAAATGAAATGGACTACAGTAGTTCAAAAAGGCAGCTCACCACTTTCTTGAGGACAAATAAGGATGAGCAATAAATGCTAGCCCAGCCAGTAATGTCCACATCACATAAGAGAATATGAAAAGAAGTTCAGGTAGATTCCTATGATAAACCACACAGGCAGGGAGATGGGGATATTGATAGTAGATATAGGGAGATGGTCACATTTTTAATTTAAATTATTATGGTGTCAACAAGCTTTCCTGAAACAGTGCTTTTGGGAAAATGCATGGCAAAATGATAGTGGAAAGGTGAGTTCAATTTGTAATGAGATGTAGGCTACTCAAAGAAATACAATCAAATCAAGGCTCAAATTTTATGTCACAAAAGCAAAGAAATAACGAACAGTTGGAAATAAAACAATGTATGTCTTCAATTTGTCAGTCACAAGCTCAAGGAGCAGGGGAAAGATGACCTTGAGTAGAGCTTATTGTCCAGAATGTCCTAATGATTGATAGAAGGAAATGTATTAATCAATACTGTTTGCTATTATGCATGCTCCTAACAAGTCCATAAGATTCAATAACTTTGACCTGATATGTGGATATGCAGTACGAGGACGACTTGAATTGATTAAAGAAAGATTTATAAACCAATGTTCAACGATTATACTTCCAATCTATAATTCACATTTTAGAAAAACTAACCAAAATATGAACATTGTCCAAAACGCATTTGAAAAGTCTCATTAAGGGAACAAAAGTGAATTCCTATCCAATTCCATATCTTGAGGACTACATTGAAAGAATTAGATAAACATGGTTTGTCACACAAATGGCCTTATTAAAGGATTTTGGCCAATTCTATTGACTGACAGAGCCAAAGAAATATCATATTTTTCATCAGCAAATTAACGTCTCAATATATATTTGTTGCTTGGAATGCAAAATGCACCACAACCTTTCAGAAATTAACCAACAAGGATGGTTATTTGAAAGGTAATGTTACTGTGTTGTTCATATTAATGACTTGTTGTGCTTAGCCAAACTTAGGAAGAACAGTAAGGAAGCATAGTCTATGAGCAATTTTTCTCTATCTCCCAACAGGAGAGCTGCGTTTTTATTGTTCAGAGGAACCAGTCACCTCAGCAGACGTGATTTCTAGTCTGGGGAGCTTCTAAGCCAGGGAGCTCAGATAAAAGCCTTCAAGTTGTAGAACTAAAAATGTATAGGCCATCGGAATGGTAAGGTGTTCTTGTCACCAAACTTGGAAAAGGATTATAAAATTGTCTCCACAGTGGAAGAATAAATAACCTGGACAAAGCCAGTTAAGTAAAGATTTAACAAGCTGAGAGGTGTGGAATTTCTCTGGGATTGAGTCTTTGAAATGGATAGTGTTGGGAAACTGGAAGTATTTTTATGGTCTTAAATACTTCTGTCGTCTTTAGGAGGTCTCTGATTTCGAAAAGTCCAACTTACAAATGTTCATACTTACAAATGTGATCCCATACAGGGATGTAATTTCAGAAACTCGATATACAAACATTTCCTGTACTTACAATTGGCTGCTTTACATTGTCCTGTATTGTGTGGGTACAAACTATGTACAAATTCACCTACAAGCTGACTCAGGAACAGAATCCATTCACAACCCAGGGACTGCCTATATAAAAGATATATCTATAGCTTTGCTTGCTTTTTAAAATTTTGTTTACCACACTATGGTAACTTGTTAAAGACCATTGACAGCTTTGTGTGAATTGGTTTCAGTCATAAACTAACACTACAAAAACTGCAAAGATTAAACATGTGATTCATCAAACCAGGTTTTACATTGGGGTCTGACTTGTCCAATATTATCATCAGCTGAAATCGTAACAAATATAAGAAAGAGACAAGCAACAAGAGAAAGCGAATAGTGTTGTCTTAAAATTGGAAAGAGGATGTGTGTGGAAGCAGTAGGAAAGATGAAAGGACGCAGTGCAGATAGAGAAATTTTTGTGCATCAGGGAATTGGAGAGGGAAGAGATCCTTTAACCTGGGATAGGACAGAGAGATGGGAATACGAGGGTGGCACTGGAGTACCCTCCAAATTACTATAAACAACCCTTGGATTGGTGTGTAAAAGGATAGTATGTAATCCACAGTACTTGTGTCACACGCTTACTTCAGATAACCCTTTCCCCTCATTTCATTGACAAACTCAAAGACAAACTGCAGTTGGAAAAATAAATTTAAAAAAAAACAAAACTAGCAGTTGGAAAACTGTGACTCAGAAATGAAGGAATATGAGAATCCAGGTCAACAAGGTACAATTAATGAAAAATTGTACCATATGCAAGGAATAAAATTCAAAATGTGAGACAATACTTTGGCATAAAACAATTCCCTGTGTACTATTTTGACAATAAACTACTCTCCTCCTATGGAAAGTAGTAAGTGCAACCAAAGCTTCAGTAAAATCTCAATCCTAGCGAGCACCTCTTTCGATTCTGTAAGACAATAATTTAAATTTTAATGTAATAGATGAAAAGGCCATTTAGACCAAATAAACAGCAAATCCATTTTTTTGGCCTATTGGAAGAGGGGTTTAAAGTAAATTACCTTGGTTTCATGTATTTGGTACTCTCTGAGAATAGTTCTAAAATAAGAACTGAAACTGTTTAGTCACTTGCCAATTTTATGCAGAGATGAGCTCCAACAATAACCAGGATTCTGTCGGATCGATTTGGGGTCTGACCAATTGATTGGAGTACTGTTGGTGGATCCCTGTCAGTGCTGTGGAATACACCTGATAGAACCAAGTGCCTTTCAGGCACTGAAACAGCCACCATCAGGCTTCCCCAGCGATTCAAGGTCCCCAGAGCTGACGGTCCCACTGGCTTTGAGCTGCAAGTCAATCAGATGTCAGCAACTCCTCATTTAAGTTGCCACCAGTGGGAGCCATGATGGCTGGTTATAGTGTCCACAAGAGGCCCAGGAACACCATGGGCATGAGGCCAAGGGGGAGTGAAGGTAGTTGGGGATCACCAGATGGAGAATATGGAATATGGACAGGCAGACAGGTTGCCTGATAAGAGGCCAAACCTGTCAGACCACTGTCAAACCTGGGAGAGGTTGCTGGGCAACCTCTGAAGGTACTGGAAGGACTTATAACTCCCATATAATCCCTGAGGGACCACTATTTTACAGTGGTTGAGGAATGATGACAGTCATTTGACACTTCACTTGAAATCCCGTCACTAGCAACTGTGAATCCTGCATCAGATCCTTCTGTCCATCAGTGTAATGGAGCTCTTGCTGCTAACACATGACTGACAGGGTCTTCTCCCGTGATGAATGGGCTGCAGCGCCATAGTTCTGTCAACAATGGGATACATTAATTCCAGCCCACCTCTCAGCACCAACGCTTCACCATGCACATTCAGAGTTGCCACTGGCAAAATTAGTGTTGTAGGTGAGGCCAGACCCCTCGAAACATTCTTAAGCGGGCAACCCAGACCATAACTTTGCAGTTTGTTTCAGTAAGTGCACAGTGAAAATTACCTGGAGTAAGTTAACGAGGTTGAATATCAGATATTAAAACAGACAAAAATTTATTCACAAAATTCCAGATTGAAACACAAGGAACAGAATATAGAATACCCACTGAGCTCAAACTATCTCAAACTGGATTTAATTATGCTGTTCCGAATATGCACAACAATCCCAATAAACAAACCCCTTAAACACAGTAAAAATGAAACAAAGGCTTACAGGTTGAAGTTAGAAGGGCAGAAGGAGAGAATTTTAGCAGCCTGTTTCCATACAGCTGGCCATGCCCCCTTGACTTACACAGGTTACATCTAACAACATAAAAGCTTTGGCCTAAAATCTCATCTGTTTACGTATAACCAAAAAGGCCTCCAATGCCCTTTTATCTCTGTACTAAACCCAGCCACTTCGGAGTACTGAGTGTGTTACGATCCCTCTGAAAGAAATCAAAGACACAGTATCCTTGAGAAATGATACAGCTTTTAGAAAAAGGACCAGCTTTGTGACAAAAGTCAACTCCAAAAGCTTTGCAGACCAGTGTTATCCAATCTACATGGGTCTAATCTGAAATCTACATTGAGCTAATTGCATTTTGATAAACTATATAAAACAAGTAACAAACACTTTAGTTCAACCTGTGAACTCAATACCCAATCATGCCATGTATGCATTGATTGAATAAATGGTCAGAAATAAAGCAGGTTGTGCAGATGTATTCTGATGTTGCTGTACCTTGCTAGTCATCCACTAAATAATGCGCAGTGTGAATAAGTATGAACACTGAAACATCAGCAATGGCATATGTAGAGGGAAAGTCATTGTTATCAGCTCAATCGATTGAAATAATTGCTCCAGGCCAACCAAAAAGGATTTTTTTTAAGACTGTTGTATCTCACTGGCTGTTGCTGGAGCTGTCTAATTGCTCTGGTCTGTGCCATTTTCTTTCACCTTTACACTACTCTCTCCCTCTGCTTCATAAATCTACCTTAAAATGGACCATGGTTTCTGCCTCAATCGGTGCTTGCAGCAGAACAATCCATGTCACAGCAGTTCACCGCATGAAAGCAGTTCTCTTCACTGTCCCATTAACAGCTTGAGATTGAGTATCCGAATTGGCACTGACTCCCCAAACAACAGCAATAGTCTTTCCCCCTTTATTCTACAAGAGTCTTTCATGAGTTAAAAAAAAATACATGAATTCTCCCTTTAGTCTTCTTCACTTTAGCAGAAATAACCTCAGTATTTCAAATCTCTGAAAATGTCACTTATGTCATCCTGTTGAATCTGTACATGATATTTCCATCAGTTTAATATACATTTTATAATCCTGCCCAAACTTACACCAACACTTCTACTGTGACAGCTTTCTACAAACTTATCATTTCCTTGTATTCTTGCATCTTGCAGCCATATTGTTCCTTTTATTCCTCTACTTATCTGCACTCACATTTGCACAAAATTATATGTTTGAACACCAAGGTTTCTTGATGCATCTACATCATCAGTGCCTTTCTGTGTTTCCTCTTCAAATGCATTATCTTACACTTACACTCATTAAAATGCATCTGCCATCTGTCCACCCATTCTACTAACCTATGTACATCCTTCTGTAGCTTTGCTGTTTGCCAAGCTTCTTATTTTTGTATCATCAGTAAATATCAATATCAAGTCTCCAAGTCAATATTCAAATCATCTATATCAAGAGAAAAAAATTGGCCTACTCTTAAGTATATCATTTCCAGTCTTTCTCCACCCAAAAGAATCTCTGTTAACACAAAATCTATTAATGTTCATTCTAACCATACTGCTACATTTCCTCTTACATATGCCTTGATATTTGCAACAAGACTCCTGTCACCTTTTGAATACATCTATTTGATTCCCTTTATCCAACCCATCAGTTCTCCCAAAAACATTAGTAAAATTATCAACCATGACTTCATTTTGACAAATCTGCACTTTTTGTCCAGGGTTATGTCATATATTTCTTACTCAAGAGAAACTTTGAATGTTGTATTCTAAAATGTTTCCCACACCATTTTCAGGCTAACCGATCAACCAAGTTCAGCAACAGATTGAGTTACAGCTGCTCCAAAAAATAGGTCTTGGGTTGGAGCACAAAGTGAGAATAATTCCCATTCTGATAAACCCAACTGATGGAAAATGCCCCCAAGCTTTGGGTTTTCACTTTAAAGGGGCTGAGTTCTTTGGGAGTCATGGACTGCTGAAACAACATGGAGGTTGCTGGCTGCTGATGTACCATTGGTGTCCAATTCTTGTCACCCAGTTGTAGGAAGGATATTATTAAGCTGACGAGAGTTCAGAGGAGATTTACCAGGATGTTGCCAGATATGGAAAGTTCAAGTTACAAAGAAAAGCTGGATAGGCTGGAACAAGTTTCACTGAAGCATAGAAGGTTGAGAGGTGACTTGGCAGAAGTTTATAAAATCATAGAGAGAGAGTTAATGGTAGTTGTATTTTCTATAAGATGGGAATTTCAAGATTAAGGAACACAAGATGAGAGAGAGCTAGAAAAGACATAAGAAGTAAATTTTTTACACAAAGGGTAGTTTGTGTGTGGAATGAACTTCCTGGGAAGTAACAGATGTAGGTACAACTACAATGTTTAAATGACATTTGGATAGATACATGAATAAGAAAGGTTTGGGGAGATATGAGCCAAGAGCAGACAGGTGTAACTTGTTTAGTTGGGGATTACATTTAGCATGAACTGTTTGGACCAAAGGGTCTGTTTCCATGCTTTATGATTAGATTAGATTACTTAGATTTGATTACTTACAGTGTGGAAACAGACCCTTCGGCCCAACAAGTCCACACTGACCCGCCGAAGCGCAACCCACCCATGCCCCTACATTTACCCCTTATCTAACACTACGGGCAATTTAGCATGGCCAATTCACCTGACCCACACATCTTTGTGACTGTGGAAGGAAACCCACACAGACACGGGGAGAATGTGCAAACTCCACACAGTCAGTCGCCTGAGTCGGGAATTGAACCCAGGTCTCTGGCGCTGTGAGGCAGCAGTGCTAACCACTGTGTCACCGTGCAGCTCTGACTGTGTCACTCTGACTGCTCAATAGCCGCTTCTGATGTGTTCTTTAGGCTGTTCCATTTGACAGGTCTCTTGACAGTTCCAGCCAGCTTGACAGGTCCACGGATTTGATGCATTCTTATTCACCTTTATATCTACTTTTAAAAATCCCAAAGAGCCCCCCCACCCCCACCTCTCCAAAATGGCATCTGACTTTCCCTTAAGCTGTCCTGCAACAATACCCAAAAGGGTACCCTACATATCCAAGCAACTCTACAAAGTTTAAACAAGCTCCGCTAGGTTTAATCTGCACACATCATATTTTCCATTGGGAGTTGATGAAAATCAAACATGACTAGAGGCAGCTGGGTATTTATTTGGGTACTGCCTCCATGAACCACAGAACTGCAACTGGAACCCACCCTAATTTTCAGCATGGTGGCACAGTGGTTAGCATTGCTGCCTCACAGCACCAGAGTCCCAGGTTCGATTCCAGCCTTGCGCGACTCTCTGTGTGGAGTCTGCACATTCTCCCCGGGTCTGCGTGGGTTTCCTCCGGGTGCTCCGGTTTCCTCCCACAGTCCAAAGATGTGCAGGTTAGGTGAATTGGCCATGCTAAATGGCCCAGTGTTAGGTGTATTAGTCAGAGGGAAATGGGTCTGGGTGGGTTACTCTTTGGAGGGTCGGTGTGGACTGGCTGGGCTGAAGGGCCTGTTGTTTCCACACTGTAGGGAATCTAGTCTAATTTCCTTCTTCTCACCCCCTCCTTCCCTTGTCCACTTTGGCAAGAAAAATAGAACAACCCCATATTATTTAATTTAACAGGGGTTTCAGAATCTTGATGTACAGAGATATATGGGTGTTCTAGTGCATGAAATACAAAAAGTTTGCACGTAGTTATAAGTGGTGAGGACATCAAGCTGAACAATGGTGCTTATTTCAAGGAATAGAATGTAAAAGTAGGAATGTTTTTCTGTGGTTGCATAAACCATCAGTGAGGCCATATCAGAAGCATTGTGTATAATTTTATTTCCTTATTTAAGAAAGGATGTAGATGCATTGGAAGCAGTTCAGAGAAGTTTCCCTTGACAGATACCTGGGAAGGTGGTTAGGGGGTGAAGAAAGGGTATAGAACATAGAACATAAGAAAATATAGCGCAGTACAGGCCCTTTGGCCCTCAATGTTGCGCCGACCCAAGCCCACCTAACCTAACTAGCCCACTATCCTCCATATGCCTATCCAATACCCGTTTAAATGCCCATAAAGAGGGAGAGTCCACCAGTGCTACTGGCAGGGCATTTCATGAACTCACGACTCTTATGTAGAAAGATTTGAACAGGCTGGGCCTGTACACACTGCAGTTAAGGAGAAATATTTAAAATTGAGATATCTTTCATAATTAATCATTTTGACTTAATTAAACAAGTGAGGACTTAAATCATTGTCTGTGTGTGGTTAGGTGTAATCAGCTTCCGCAATAAAGAGAGCCATATGGCTCAGGTCAAAAGTCAGATCGGTGGTTTTATTGCCGTTTTTGTCATTCAAATGAGTTTATCTTTGGCTAACACTTGAGAGAAATGTTTTTTACTCAAAGGCAGAATTATGTTTTAGAACACAAAAACAGAAATTGCGAGAGAAACTCAGCAGGTCTGGCGGCATCAGTGGAGAGAAAGCAGAGCTAACATTTCAAGTTTAGTAAACCTTCTTCAGGACATAGGAACAGGGATAAACCATTCAGCTCCTTCATCATCTTTGACCGTTCAATGCGATCATAGCTGATCTGTGATCTAATTTTATATATTTCCCTTTGGCATATTACTTGATACCTATGTCAAGAAAAGAATTATTTATCTCAGACTTAATTTAACAACTGATCTCAGACTATGCCCCCGAGGTCTAGAATCCCTAACCAATGTAAATAATCTTTAGTCGTTTAATGGTTTATCTTTATCTGATAATAGCTACAAAGAAAGGTAGTATATACGCTGAAGACAGGAGGTGAGAGGGGATTAGGGGGAAGGAGGAAGTGATAAAACAGAGCCCAGAGAGTGAGGAAATGACTGTTAGTCAGACAAAGAGTTGTAAGCTAATGGGGAAGAAAAGCTGATAATGGGGACCATGAATAGGTGAAAGCAGTCCATGGCAAAGCAGGACCTGGGGTGTAGGGGTGGGTAAAGGACAGAGAAGGAAATGTTCAGATCTAATATTATTGAACTTAATACTGAGCCCCGAAGGCTGTAGGCTTCCCAAGCGGAAAATGAGATGCTGGTCTTCCGGCATTGAGCCTCTTCGGTGCACTGCAACAGGCCTAAGATGGTAATATTCACTAGGGAACACAGTGGTGTTGAAGTGGCAGGCAACTCGGGGCTCAGGGCTATTTTTGTGGAGTGAACATAGATGTTTTATGAAGTGGTCACCAATCTATATTAGAATGGCTTAGTTTTGAAATAGAGCTTTCCTACCATTTGGCACCCCTCTATTGGACAGTCTGATATCTTTAACCTAAAGAGCTATGCCTCCTGCACCATAGAGTTGAACTATTGTTGATTGTAGACATTATTTATATAACCATGAATCACTATCTGATAATCCAGTGACACTCAATCGAGTGTCTTGACATTCTAGAGAATCTAAAAGTGTGTGTGTGTATTGCACATAAATATATCTATGTGTAGAATGGATTAATGAAGGAACACTTTAAGTTCTCCTTCTCATTAATGTATCTGTGTGGCTATCTATCTGACTATTTGCTGTTTTGAAATGGTGTCTCCCTCCCGCACATTATCTGAAAGTGACCAGAGTCCAACTGCCAAGGCCGTGTCTGGAATTATATATCACACTCAGCAGCCTTCAGCTGCAGATGTCGATGGTGCACCAAATAGTAGCAACCATAACTAAGAAAAAGCATATGTAGGTAAGCTAGGGTGGTATAGATGAGCAAATTTCATTCGTTAGAATATGATTCCCCAACTCACCTTATTTGCATTTATTGAATGACTCTATTGTTTATGAAGCAAAAACAGAAATTGCTGGTGGAACTCTGCAGCTTTGGCAGTATCTGTAGGAAGAAAGCAGAGTTGTGAATCCAATGACTCTTCATCAGAACCATCTTATTATTTATGAGTTGGTTTGCAGTGTAAGTATCAACTGAATAAATGATAAGACTGTATGAGTGATGATGGAATATTGACCACTCGATGACTACAGTGGTAAAGTTGGAAACTGTTGCTGTATAATGATGAGCTGCTATTGGGTGGAAATGTAAAGATTCTGTGGATATACAAGTCTCGAGCTCAGAGCTTGTCAAAGGCATGAAACTACTGGAATCTGCTTGTAGATATTTCTATCCCCTTTCCTATGTTGAATAATGCTTAACTTTCTGTTCTGTTTCCCTCTCCCCATACTCTTTAACTAATGAAGAATGCAGCTCCTCCAGGCTGTCTGGCAGCAGAGTCTCATGCTGCAAGATGTTGTGTAATGTACAATAGAAAACTGTAATCCTCAAGACCCCATGAAAGATTGGAGTTCCATCAGAGCAGTCCACGCATTGGATTCTGTTTAACATTCCAATCTAGGGATCAATTATTACGTTTGCTGATCCATGCCATTTATTACAACACTTGGTATTTGACGGTGTCTGTCACAAATGAGTGGTTATAAATTATATACATTTTGTTAAAAATCTAGTCGATCTTTAAAATGGACACATGGAGCATTAAAAGATTAAATACTGCAGAGGCCTGAAATGAGAAGAAACAAAGTGCTGGAGAAACTGAGCATTTTTTTCAGCACCCGTGGAAACTACAACAGAGTTAACATTTCAAGTCCAATTATCTCCTTCAGAATTGTTCCAAAGAAGAGCTCTGAGGTGCTCTAGCAGTCAATAAAGGTGGTGAGAGCCGCAGCCTTTCCCAGTTGGAGCACTGAGCGATTCTCAGCTTCATCAAGATGATGAATGTTACGAGTCCTCATCAAAGCAGCCTGAAACGTGTGGATATCTGTTAGTCTTCTCAAAGACTTTACTATATTATGGAGGAGTGAATCCATGCCAAAAGTCTTTGAGAATGATGACTCTCATGAATAGCCATAAGCAGTGAACTACACGATAGATGCAGGAAATGTGTGATGACCTCCATAGTATAGTGTCATCCATGAGTTCTGTGGAGCAATGGTATGTGGAGGAGGGTGGAGTCCCTGAGGTGCATTCACCCATCCCCAATGATCACCCACAAGCAGTTTCTGTTAAAAGCAAATCTTGGGTGGGTGGCATGGTGGCACAGTGGTTAGCACTGCTGCCTCACAGCACCAGAGACCTGGGTTCAATTCCCGCCTCAGGCAACTGTCTGTGTGGAGTTTGCACATTCTCCCCGTGTCTGCGTGGGTTTCCTCTGGGTGCTCCAGTTTCCTCCCACAGGACTTGTTGGGCTGAAGGGCCTGTTTCTACACTAAGTAAACTAAAATTCAGTCCCTTTGGTGTCACAAATGCTTCATGAAGCCCTGTAGACAAAGGCCAACTCAGGTGATGGCTCATGTGTCAGACCTTTCCACAACTCCTACACAAAAAAGGCTATCTACTGCATCCATCTCATCATCAGGGCAGAACAGGCAATAACCTGTCTCTACATTCACTGAAGGAGAGCAGAATATAAGCACCCAAAAACATTCACGTCAATCCATCACGATTGTGCTGGGGATCTGACTGAGTAAAGCTTTCACTGAATAGCATAGTGTTATATGTGTGTGCCAACTTAAAGGTCATGTACTGCATAATGTAAAGTCTCATATGTTCATTCTGCAATATTGGGCCATTACAACTAGTGAAACACTTGTGACAAAGAATAAGGGCAGTGGCAAACGTAGCTGTTGAAATTATGTAATGATGATGCTGTTTACTGAAGGACCACCAACACTACTGGAGGAGAAGACTGAATTGTCTCTGGGGTCAATATGTGTGACTGTTAGAAATCAGAAGCTGTAATAACAAGGAAAACTTGAAAATCATTTTAAAAGTCTTGGGGAATCTGTAATTATTTATAACAATGTTTGAAAAGGACTTGAGTTTTTATCACCTACGAAGAGCTGAATAACAGTTTTTTGGATAAGAAGGAATACAGCCCATGTGATCTAGGTGATCCTTGACCTGAAACAAGGAAGGAAGTTTAAATGCAGGTGCACATGGTGAAGAGGCTGCAAGAGGAGCAAAGAGCTGGAGAGAGGAGGCAGTGAGTGAGCTGAGCCAGAGAGCTGGAATGATCAGAGAATATGCCTAGGGCTTCTGTGCTGCTCTTTCTATTTTATTAAACTCCCAGAATATCAGCCATAACATGGAAAGGGAAAGCATGGTCTGGTAGAGAGATGCTGCTATATCTGACAGAAGAGTCAAATAGTTTCAGGGAAGAAGCGTGCCATTGAATGGTTAACTATGTAGGTGGAAGCCTGATTACGTGGAGGCTGCTGCCCCAAACAACCAGCTCAGGCCTCAAAAGACCTTGGCTGAACTTTTTTCCCCAAGGAAGCTCCAAGTCCGGATGAACTTTGGAGCTGACATTGTTGCTATACAGAGTGCACAGTCTCTCTTTATTAGTATTGTAAATTTGTACCAACAATTGTTTGCCTGTTAAACCATATTTAACTTATGTGCTTTTCGTATGTTTTAAAGTAAAATGACCCAAAGTGACATTTATTTCTGCAGTCTTTTCATTTGAACATCATCAGGTAAATTTGAACTAACAGAGCCATTCAGATATATCTAACCTTCACAAACTCTAAGCAAAGGAGGGAAACTGTGAAAACCCTGCATCAATTTAGGCATCAGAATAGATAACAGCAAAATCAGGCTCATCGACTCTGCAAAGTCCTCATGACTATAATTCAGGATCATGTGCTAAAATTAGGAGAGTTATCTCACAAATTAGCCATAGAGTCATAGAGATGTACAACACGGAAACAGATCCTTCAGTCCAACTCATCCTTGCCGACCACATATCCCAACCCAATCTAATCCCACTTGCCAGCACCCAGACCATATACCTCCAAATCCTTCCTATTCAGATATCCATCCAGATGCCTTTTAAATGTTGCAATTGTACCAGCCTCCACCACTTCCTCTGGCAGCTTATTTCCAGACACGTACCACCCTCTATGTGAAAACGTTGCCCCTTAGGTCCCTTTTATATCTTTCCCCTCTCACCCTAAACCTATGCCCTCTAGTTCTGGACTCCCCCACCCTAGGGAAGAGACGTTGTCTTTGCCCCTCATGATTTATAAACCTCTATAAGGTCACCCTCAGCCTCCGATGCTCCAGTGAAAACAGCCCCAGCCTATTCAACCTCTCCCTATAGCTCAAATCCTCCAACCCTGGCAACATCCTTGCAAATCTTTTCTGAACCCTTCCAAGTTTCACAACATCCTTCTGATATAAAGGAGACCAGAATTGCAAGCAATATTCCAAAAGTGGTCTAATAAATGTCCTGTACAGCTGCAACATGACCTCCCAACTACTATACTCAATACTTTGACCAATAAAGGAAAGCATACCAAATGCCTTCTTCATTATCCTATTTACCTGCGACTCCACTTTCAAGGAGCTATGAACCTGCACTCCAAGGTCTTTTTATTCAGCAACACTCTTGGACCTTACTATTAAGTGTATAAGTCCTGCTAAGATTTGCTTTCCCAAAGTGCAGCACACCGCACTTATCTAAATTAAACAGCATCTGCCACTTTTCAGTCCATTGTCCCAACTGATCAAGATCCCACTGTAATCTGAGGTAACCTTCTTCGCTGTCCACTACACCCCCAATTTTGGTGTCATCTGCAAACTTACTAACTATACCCCTTATGTTCACATCTAAATCATTTATATAAATGACAAAAAACAGAGGACCCAGCACCAATCCTTGTTGCACTCTGTTGGTCACAGGCCTCCAGTCTGAAAAACAACTCTCCACCACCACCCTCTGTCTTCTACCTTTTGAGCCAGTTCTGTATCCAAATGGGTAGTTCTCTATGTATTTCATGAGATCTAACCTTGCTAACCAGTCTCCCATGGGGAACCCTGTCGAATGCCTTACTGAAGTCCATATAGATCACATCCACCACTCTCCCCACATCAATCCTCTTTGTTACTTCCTCATATAATTCAATCAATTTCGTGAGAAATGATTTCTCACACACAAAGCCACAATGACTATCCCTAATCAATCCTTGCCTTTCCAAATACAAGTACACCTGTCCCTCAGGGATCCCTCCAACAACTTGCCCACCAACAATGTCAAGCTCACTGGTCTATAGTTCCCTGGCTTGTCCTTACCACCCTTCTTAAACAGTAGCATCATGTTAACCAACCTCCAGTCTTCTGGCAACTCACCTGTGACTATCGATGGTACATATATCTCAGCAAGGTGCCAATCAATCACTTCCCTAGCTTCCCACAGAGTTCTAGGGTACAACTGGTCAGGTCTGGGGATTTATCCACTTTTATGTGTTTCAAAACATCCAGCACTTCATCCTCTGTAACATAGACATTTTTCAAGATGTTACCATCTATTTCCCGATATTCTATATCTTCCATGTCCTCTTCCACTGATGCAAAATACTCTTACCTCCCCCATCTCCTGTGGCTCCACACAAAGGCCGCCTTGCTGATCTTTGAGGGGTTCTATTCTCTCCCTAGTTACCCTTTTGTCCTTAATATATTTGTAAAAACCCTTTGGATTCTCCTTAACTCTATTTGCCAAAGTTATCTCATGTTCCCATTTTGCCCTTCTGCCTTTATACTCTTCTAAGGATTCATTCGACCTATCTTGTCTGTACCTGACATATGCTTCCTTCTTTTTCTTCCCCAAACCCTCAATTCCTTTAGTCATGCAGCATTCCCTATACCTACCAGCCTTTCCTTTCACCTTGACAGGAATATACTGTCTCTGGACTTTTCTTATCTCATTTCTGAAGGCTTCCCATTTTCCAGCTGTCTCTTTACCTGTGAACATCTGCCTCCAGTCTGCTTTTAAAAGTTCTTGCCAAATACCGTCAAAATTAGCCTTCAACCAATTTAGAACTTCAAATTTTTAATCTGGTCTATCCTTTCCCATCATTATTTAAAACTAATAGAATGAGGGGGATCCAAGATGGTGGCGACCCAGCAAGACTGAGTCCACAGTGCTCTACCCAAAACTTGGGAAAAGTGGGCTATCCACCCCCACCACACTCACTAAACCATTTATAATAGTTGTTAACCTTAAATAGTTACCTATTAGTACATTTAAATAGTCTAATACTAGCTGGAAAATGAGTAAAGGGAAGGGAACAGGTGGCTCTAAGAAAGCAGGGACCCCTCCCCCACCCTCTCCCTCTTCAGCTGCAACAAAGGTGTCTTCAGCTACTTCAGGAGATTTACCAATGAAGATGAGCTTTGAGGAGATGTTTGCCAGGTGGGAGGCGAAGATTGATGCTTTTATCGAAGTGCTTCTCTGCTCTGCCGAGACTCAATCAGCCGAGCTGCAGAAGCAGGGCAGAGACATTCAGGAATTGGGGTGCCGAGTCAGAGAGGTGGAGTCGAAGGCCGCAGCCTCAGAGACTGCGATAAAATCAACAGCTGACCACATCCGTTTTCTCGAGAATCGAGTCCAGAACCTAGAAAACCACATTGATGACCTCGAAAATCGATGTCGTAGAAAAAATATTCGGTTGTTGGGCCTGCCCGAGCAGGAAGAGGGAGGTCAGCTGACAGCATTCTTAGAGCATTGGCTGCCACAACTTTTAAATCTGCATAATGGATCAGGCCAGGTAAGGGTAGAATGGGCCTACCGGGTCACAGTACGTGGGCCCGGCTCAACCCAGCGCCCACGCCCGGTCCTGTTCCAGCTGCAGAGCTATAGGGAGAAGCAGATGCTCCTGGAAGCCTCAAGAAATCTGGGAAAAGATCCCCAAGCTATGACCCACAAAGGATCCAGGATCATGCTGTTCCAGGACTTCTCCCCAGCTTTGGTCCGAAAGAGGAAGGCATTCGATGAGGCGAAGAAGCGTTTAAGGGACTTAAATATCCAGTACTCCTTACGATATCCAGCGACGCTATGCCTTAGCCACGAAGGATCCATATATAACTTCGGATCACTGGAGAAGGCTAAGGAATTCTTGGACTCTCTTAAATAAACTGTAAGAGATTGTGGACGCTGGTCTGCCTTTCCCATTATTTTGGTTTACATCCCTTCATCTTTTCTTATCTTTCCCCCTATGTGTGTATGTGTATATATATATATATATATATATATATATATGTTGGGGCGTTTGCTTAATGTTGATGGGGAGAGGTGGTTACCTTATTCTATTTTACTTCTGTTTTTAGGAGCGGGGTTGTTTTTCTTTCCCCTGTTATTTTGTGGTATTATATTTAAGTATTACATGTTGAGATTGTAATCTTATAGTTATATATGGTATTAATATTCCCAAATATATTTAGATGTGGGTGTGGGTGGGGGTGGGGTGTTCACTGTTAACTCTAGCTTTATATTATATTTGAATTCTCCTCATTTTATTGAGGAACACCTGGGTCAAGGGTGGGGCACTGGTTGGAAGAGGGTAAGATGGACTGTGGGAGAGGAAGTGACGCTCTCTGGGAACAAGGGAGAAAATCTCCAATTTGGAATGTTTTATATTTTTTATACTTAGAAAGAGTTTTTTGTTATATTGTTTTGAGTGTATCAGAGAGTCTTTACTTTTGTAAATCTTGTATGCTCCATGCTCGGGATGTTCTAGATAGGGTTTCCCCTCCCGAGGGGTCTCGGATCTGTCCAGATGATTATGGCTGAACAGTCGGTTAAGTGGTGCACCTGGAATGTCAGGGGGAGTAATTCGCCAGTTAAAAGGAAGAAAATATTATCAAATCTTAAGAAGGAGAGAGTTGATATAGCTCTCCTACAGGAGACACACCTGTCAGATAAAGAACACTTAAAATTACGACAGGGCGGATTTGATCAGGCCTTTTTTTCCTCTTTTAATTCAAAAAGCAGGGGAGTCGTTATCCTTGTCCGGAAGAACTTCCCTTTGAAAATTCTAAATCAGATAAAAGACGAATCTGGACGCTATATTTTGATTAAAGCCCTCATAAATGGAGAGGAATATGGGATCTTAAATGTATACTGCCCCCCGGCACACCCCTTTTAAATTCATAACGGAAGCTTTTTCAAAACTGATGGCCTTTGGTGCCCGTCATACAATTATAGGGGGAGACTTTAATTGTATTATGGATCCGGAAATAGACAGGATTCCCAAGAGTGCCGCTGGAGTATCTCCCAGATCTAGACAACTGGCGGACCTGAATAAAGAATTAGGATTGGTAGATGTATGGAGATGTCTCCATCCACAGGGTAGAGATTTTTCTTTCTACTCTAATCCACATAAATGTCACACAAGAATTGATATGTTTTTTGCCCCATCGATTTTTCTAAACTCTATAGCAACCTGTAAAATAGGTACTATAGCAATCTCTGACCATGCCGCTGTATACATGGAAACTAAGTTAAAGAACAATGGGACATCTGCTCGGCATTGGCGTATGGACCCCTTCCTGATAAAAGATAGCAAATTTTTAAAGTACTTCTCCCAAGAACCTAAAACTTTTTTAGAAATTAATACTGGTACGGCTAGCAATCCGTCAATGATGTGGGAGACCATCAAAGCTTATGCACGAGGTTTGATCATCTCCTATTCAGCGACCCAGAGGAAAATGAAGGGAGAGCAACAGCGTCTGCTCGAAGCTCGCCTAAAAGCAGCCGAAACAGCATACGCTGATAGACCTTCTATCACAAAATTGCAGAGGATTACAGCTCTTAGGACAGCTTTAAACACCGTGCTTACTCAAATGGCTAAAAGGGAAATATTATTTGCGAAACAAAGATTATATGAATATGGCGACAAACCGGGTAGATACTTAGCATTTCTTGCAAAGAAAAAGAAAGCCCCTCAAACTATTCCGACCATCAAGGAAAGTACAGGTACCCTGACTCATGATCATAAAAAGATCAATGCGACCTTTAAAGAATTTTATTCTGAACTATATAGATCGCAGGATTGTGAAGATAGGATTAGGAGGATGCAGTCATTTTTTAAAAATTTGACCTTCCCGGGCCTGACTCCGGAACAGGTGTCGGCCCTAAATACCCCTTTAACAGTCCAAGAAATACTTGAGGCAATTAGGCAACTTCAGAGCGGAAAAGCACCGGGCCCGGATGGTATTCAAGCTGACTTCTATAAAGAATTTACAGGAATATTGGTTGACCCACTTATGGATATGTATAATTTTGCGCATAGTCAGGTCTGTCTCCCGCCCACGCTGAAAGAAGCAAATATTTCTCTTATCCTCAAAAAAGGAAAAGACCCAGAAGATTGTGCATCTTACGGACCAATATCCTTACTAAATGTAGACTTTAAAATTCTCTCAAAAATGTTAGCACCAAGACTAGAAAGGGTACTGCCATATATTATAAAGGAGGACCAGACGGGATTTATTAAGGGCCGCAGATCATCCAATAATATCAGAAGGGTCTTGAATATGATCCAAGCCTGTCATCAGGGAAAGATACCAGGAGTAGTAATTTCATTGGATGCGGAAAAGGCATTTGATAGGGTTGAATGGTCATATTTATTTTACACATTGGAAAGGTTTGGCGTTGGACAGGTGTTTACCAAATGGGTTTCAACATTGTATAATGACCCCAAAGCAGCTGTTATTACTAATGGGTTAAGATCGGATGGCTTCAGTGTGGGTAGGGGCTGCCGTCAAGGATGTCCTCTCTCACCATTGTTGTTTACACTGATAATCGAACCATTAGCAGAAGCCATCCGGACTGATCCTAATATAACGGCCCCGAGGATTGGTACAGGTAAACACAAAATTACCCTCTATGCAGATGACGTTCTCTTATTCCTCAGTAATCCTTTAATGTCAGTGCCTCGTCTAATTCAAGTTATTAATACATTTAGTGCATTCTCAGGCTATAAAATTAATTTTTCAAAATCGGAAGCCATGCCAATGGGTGGTCTGGCTATGATACCCCACTTAATGGACGGATCCCCTTTTCCCTTCCGTTGGTCCCTGGAGGGCTTCTTATATTTAGGTATTTTTATCACGCCAGTATTTGATCAGCTGTATAGGGCTAATTTTGTACAATTAATGGAAAGGATAAGGCAGGACCTCCAGCGATGGAGAGACCTTCCGATTTCCTGGCTAGGGAGAATAGCATTAATTAAAATGAATGTTCTGCCCCGTCTCTTATATCCTATGAGAATGCTCCCGCTGATGCTGCCAAGGCTAGCCCTATGTAAATTATATGGCTGGTTGGGCTCCTTTATTTGGAACCATAGACGGCCCCTTATTAAGCTGAAGAAGCTACAGCTTCCATAGGCAAGGGGAGGACTGGACTTCCCAGACTTTAGGAAATATCAGTTAAGCTCCCTACTAAGTTACATAGCTGATTGGGTTTCATCTGATCCACAATCAATTTGGCTGGATATCGAAGCCTCCCAAATAACATACCCACTTATTAACCTTTTATTTTTAGATAAGAGGAAAATCATTACAGACCACTGTAAAAATCCCATAATATTAAACACAATTAAGGCCTGGAATATAATGCGGCAAAATGAGGGTAACTCACATAAAACATCCCCCCATGCACCAATAGTAGGCACATGGGGATTCCAACCGGGGATTACAGATGCCACCTTTAAACTCTGGAGATCCAGGGGCATCTCATGCTTAGGGGACCTATTTAAAGATGGGATCCTGATGTCCTTTGAGCAGCTGCGTCTGAAATTTGGAATACCTAATGGGGATCTCATTCGATACTTCCAAGTTCGAGATTATATACAGAGGAAGACTACATTAATAGATAGTCTTTATAAATCAGACAGAGAACGTAATGTCTTACGACCAGCTGGGGCATCCTCCGTTAGTACTATATACCATTTGCTACATGATGGACTCTCAGGAGACATGGATGACCTGCTTAAAACATGGGAGCAGGACTTGAGGCTAGAAATCTCTGAGGATATGTGGAATGACATTTGGGAAAATGCTAGAACAATTGCTATCTGTAACAGAACTCAGGCTATCCAACTAAAGATACTTCATAGGGCCCATATAGCTCCGGCTCGACTGGCAAAATTTAAGGCAGGAGCATCTCCAATCTGTCCTAAATGCAAAATAGAGGTGGGTACTCTTGTACATTGTCTGTGGACTTGTCAGAAAATCCGCAGATACTGGACTAAAGTGGCAAATACCCTGACAGAAATTTTAGGAACAGAAATTAGGGTGGACCCTGTATCTCTCCTTTTGGGCTTTTCGAACCTCTCATCTCTGGATATGCATGGGAAGAGACTATTTTCTATTCTCTCTTTCTGTGCAAGGAAAGATATTTTGGTGAACTGGGTGGCTGAGGGCCCCCCTGGACTTTCAAATTGGCACAGATTAATTATGGAATATATCCGCCTTGACTTCCTCACAAATATGGTGCACCAAAAGACTGAATTATTTTATAAAATATGGCAGCCCTTTTTGAATTATATAAATGCAGATATTTCGGCTATCCTAACAAGGGCTTTTATTTAGTGAAGATTTCAGACCGGGCTGCTCCGGGGCCCCTTGGGAGAGGAATCCTGCGCGAATACGGGTTTTATTATATTTGATGTTTATACATTCCGAGCATGTAAGAGACTTCGGTATACACTCTGGTTAGTTATAGGTTAGATTAGTAGAAAGTTGAGTTTTTTTTTCTTTCTTTTTTCATTTCTTTTTTTGTTTTCTTTCTCTTTTCTTTGTTAAATTATGACTATTGTACATATGATTTAATTGTACATCAATGTTTGTATTTGAGAGTTTTGTTTATTTTTGTAAATTTGCAAAAAATGTTAAATTTCAATAAAAATATCTACAAAAAAAAACTAATAGAATTATGGTCATTGGCCCCAAAATGCTCCCGCACTGACACCTCAGTCACCTGCCCTGCCTTATTTCCCAAGAGTAGGTCAAGTTTTACACCTTCTCTAGTAGGTACGTCCACATTTGAATCAGAAAATTTTTCTATACACACTTAACAAATTCCTCTCCATCTAAACCCTTAACACTCTGGCAGTCCCAGTCTATGTTGGGAAAGTTAAAATCCCCTACCATACTCACTCTTATTATTCTTACAGATAACTGAGATTTCCTCACAAATTTATTTCTCAATTTCCTTCTATTAGGGGGTCTATAATACAATCCCAATAACATGATCATCTCTTTCTTATTTTTCCGTTCCACCCAAATAACTTCCCTGAATGTATTTCCGGGAATATCCTCCCTCAGTACAGCTGTAATGCTATCCCTTATCAAAAACGCCACACACCCCTCCTCTCTTGCCTCGCTTTCTGTCTTCCTGTAGCATTTATATCCTGGAACATTCAGCTGCCAGTTCTGTTCAGTCCCTGAGGAGAAAGTGAGGACTGCAGATGTTGGAGATCAGAGCTGAAATGTGTTGCTGGAAAAGCGCAGCAGGTCAGGCAGCATCCAAGGAGCAGGAGAATCGACGTTTCGGGCATGAGCCCTTCTTCGGGAATGAGGAAAGTGTGTCCAGCAGGCTAAGATAAAAGATAGGAGGGACTTGGGGGAGGGGCATTGGAAATGCGATAAGTTGAAGGAGGTCAAGGTGAGAGTGATAGGCCGGAGTGGGGGTGGGGCGGAGAGGTCAGGAAGAAGATTGCAGGTTAGGAAGGCGGTGCTGAGTTTGAGGGATTTGACTGAGACAAGGTGGGGGGAGGGAAAATGAGGAAACTGGAGAAATCTGAGTTCATCCCTTGTGGTTGGAGGGTTCGTAGGTGGAAGATGAGGCGCTCTTCCTCCAGCCGTATTGTTGCTATGGTCTGGTGATGGAGGGGTCCAAGGACCTGCATGTCCTTGGTAGAGTGGGAGGGGGAGTTAAAGTGTTGAGCCACGGGGTGGTTGGGTTGGTTGGTCCGGGTGTCCCAGAGGTGTTCTCTGAAACGTTCCGCAAGTAGGTGACCTGTCTCCCCAATATAGAGGAGGCCACATCAGGTGCAGCTGATGCAGTAAATGATGTGTGTGGAGATGCAGGTGAATTTGTGGTGGATATGGAAGGATCCCTTGGGGCCTTGGAGGGAAGTAAGGGGGGAGGTGTGGGCGCAAGTTTTACATTTCTTGTGGTTGCAGGGGAAAGTGCCGGGAGTGGAGGTTGGGTTGGTGGGGGGTGTGGACCTGACGAGGGAGTCACGAAGGGAGTGGTCTTTTCGGAACACTGATAGGGGAGGGGAGGGAAATAAATCCCTGCTGATGGGGTCCGTTTGGAGGTGGCGGAAATGACGACGGATGATACGATGTATATGCAGGTTGGTGGGGTGGTAGGTGAGGACCAGTGGGGTTCTGTCCTGGTGGCGATTGGAGGGGCGGGACTCAAGGGCAGAGGAGCAGGAAGTGGAGGAGATGCAGTGGAGGGCATCGTCGATCACGTCTGGGGGGAAGTTGCGGTCTTTGAAGAAGGAGGTCATCTGGGTTGTACGGTATTGGAACTGGTCCTCCTGGAAGCAGATGCGGCGGAGACTAAGGAATTGGGAATATGGGATGGCATTTTTACAGGGGGCAGGGTGGGAGGAGGTGTAGTCTAGGTAGCTGTGGGAGTCGGTCAGTCGGCTTTTCCTCAAAGCCCTCCACTTCTTCCTTTCCCGCCGTACCAACCAGTACCCTTCCATTGACACCCTCCTTCAACTGACTGAACTGGTCCTCACCCTGAACAACTTCTCTTTCCAATCCTCCCACTTCCTCCAAATCAAAGGAGTAGCCATGGGCACCGGCATGGGCCCCAGCTATGCCCGCCTCTTCATAGGATATGTGGAACAGTCCATCTTCTGCAGCTACATTGGCACCAAACCCCACCTTTTCCTCCGCTACATCGATGATTGTTTCGGCACTGCCTCGTGCTCCCATGAGGAGGTTGAACAGTTCATCCATTTCACCAACACCTTGCACCCCGACCTCAAATTTACCTGGACCGTCTCAGATTCCTCCCTCCCCTTCCTAGACCTTTCCATTTCTATCTCGGGTGACTGAATCAACACGGACATTTATTATAAACTGACCGACTCCCACAGCTACCTAGACTACACCTCCTCCCACCCTGCCCCCTGTAAAAACGCCATCCCATATTCCCAATTCCTTCGTCTCCACCGCATCTGCTCCCAGGAGGACCAGTTCCAATACCATACAACCCAGATGGCCTCCTTCTTCAAAGACTGCAATTTCCCCCCAGACGTGATCGATGATGCTCTCCACCACATCTCCTCCACTTGTCACTCCTCCACCCTTGAGCCCCGCCCCTCCAATCACCACCAGGACAGAACCCCACTGGTCCTCACCTACCATCCCACCAACCTCCATATACATCATATCATCCGTCATCATTTCCGCCACCTCCAAATGGACCCCACCACCAGAGATATATTTCCCTCCCTTCCCCTATCAGCGTTCTGAAAAGACCACTCCCTCCGTGACTCCCTCGTCAGGTCCATACCCCCCACCAACTCAACCTCCACTCCCGGCACCTTCCCCTGCAACCACAAGAAATGTAAAACTTGCGCCCCCACCTCCCCCCTTACTTCCCTCCAAGGCCCCAAGGGATCCTTCCATATCCGCCACAAATTCACCTGCATCTCCACACACATCATTTACTGCATCCGCTGCACCCGATGTGGCCTCCTCTATATTGGGGAGACAGGCCGCCTACTTGCAGAACATTTCAGAGAACACCTCTGGGACACCCGGACCAACCAACCCAACCATCCAGTGGCTCAACACTTCAACTCCTCCTCCCATCCACCAAGGACATGCAGGTCCTTGGACTCCTCCATCGCCAGAACATAGCAACAATACGGCTAGAGGAAGAGCACCTCATTTTCCGCCTACGAACCCTCCAACCACAAGGGATGAACTCAGATTTCTCCAGTTTCCTCATTTCCTCTCCCCCCACCTTGTCTCAGTCAAATCCCTCAAACTCAGCACCGCCTTCCTAACCTGCAATCTTCTTCCTGACCTCTCCGCCCCCACTCCCCACTCCGGCCTATCACCCTCACCTTGACCTCCTTCCACCTATCGCATTTCCAATGCCCCTCCCCCAAGTCCCTCCTCCCTATCTTTTATCTTAGCCTGCTGGACACACTTTCCTCATTCCTGAAGAAGGGCTTATGCCCGAGACGTCGATTCTCCTGCTCCTTGGATGCTGCCTGACCTGCTGCGCTTTTCCAGCAACACATTTTCAGCTCTGTCCATCCTTGAGCCAGGTTTCTGTAATTGCTATGATATCCCAGTCCCATGGTCCCAACCATGCCCTGAGTTCATCTGTCTTCCCTGTTAGGCCCCTTGCATTGAAATAAATGCAATTTATTTTATCAGTCCTATCTTGTTTTCTGCTTTGTCCCTGTCTGCCCTGACTGTTTGACTCACTTCTTTTATCAACTGTATCAATGTCAGATTAATCTCTTTCCTCACTATCTCCCTGTGTCCACCAACCCCACCCCCCCCCCCCCCCCTTAATAGTTTAAATCCTCCTGAGCAGCTCTAGCAAATCTCCCTGCCAGTATATTAGTCCCCTTCCACTTCAGGTGCAATCCATACTTCTTGTACAGGTCACTTCTACCCCAAAAGAGATTCCAATGGTCCAAAAATGTGAATCCTTCTCCCATACACCAGCTCCTCAGCCATGCATTCATCTGCTCTACCCTCCTATTCCTAACCTCACTAGCTCGTAGCACCGGGAGTAATCCAGATATTACTACACTCGGAGACCTCCTTTTTCAGTTCCTACCTAACACTGTATATTCTCCCTTCAGAATTTTATCCTTTTCCCTTCCTATGTCGTTGGTTCCAATGTATACAATGACTTCCTGCTGGTCCCTTTCCCCCTTGAGAAGATTCTGCACCCTCTCTAAGACATCCTTGATCCTGGCATCAGGGATGCAACACACCATTCTGATTTTTTGTTTCTGGCCACAGAAACGTTTGTCTGTGGCTCGGACCAGGAAGTCCCCTAACACAATTGATCTCTTGGAACCCAATATACCCCTCATTTCATTAGAGCCGGTCTTGATACCAGAAACTTGGCTGTTTGTGCTATATTACCCTGAGAATCCATCACCCCCTGCATTTTCCAAAACAGCATACTTGTTTGAAATGGGGATAGCCACAAGATTCCTGCCTATAGCTGTTACCTTTCCTGGAGTTAACCCATATATGTGACTATATCTGCAACTTTTCCCCCTTCCTATAACTGCCATGCATCACATCCCTTTGGTCTTGTAAATTTCTAATTGCATCTAACTATCTCTCCAACCAAGCCATTCGATCTGATAGGATTCACAATCAACAGCATTTATTGCAGATATAATCATCAGTAACACGTAAACACTCCCTAAACTCCCACATCCAACAAGAAGAACATATCACTCTACTCAGGATCATTTTTGCTTCTTTCAATATACAGACCCAGAAAATAGCACTATCTTATTCCTGTACAAAACACTGCTCTAGGCTAACTTAGTACTTATGGCTTATATTTTTAAGTTTAATCAAGCGACATATCTCAATAAACAGACAATAAGAAAGAACCCACTCTACTCACTACTGCAAACTTACTGTAAGGCAACACTTAAAAATATTCACTTATCTGTTTCTGTGCTGTGACCTCTCCCAAACAAGTTCCTCCAAGTTCCTCCTCTCTCTCTCTCTCTCTCTCATTCCAGAATATTCCATAGAATCATATCTTACTGGTTATGTCCCAACTACCTCCATCACTAGAGATATCTTGTCACATTTGCATAACAGACCCAGTGGAGGTGGCAAAGACAGTGGTAAATAGTCAGAAAAGTGTTTTTTTCTGAGTCCACAACATTGCAGACCGTAAGATTTGTAACAGAATAAGATCAATTGGCTCATCGAGCCTGTTCCACCTTACAATCATGGCTTATATGTTTATCAAACCCATTCTTCTGCCTTTTCCCCATAATCTTCGATCCTCTTACTAATAAAGAACCAATCTATCTCTGTTACAGACAGTAAATGACTTGGCATCCCCAGCCCCCTGCAGCAATGAGCGCCTAATGCAATTCTGGTGGTATAGCTCTGCACTTGGATTTTAGCCATTTTGAAATTAATGCCAACATTGTCTTTGTCTTCCTAACCGTCAACTGCACCTGCATGTTAACCTTTAGAGAATCCTGAATTAGGATTTCTAAGTCCCTTTTTGCTTCAGATTTCCAAAACCTTTCTCCATTTAGAAAATAGTATATGCCTCTATTCTTCATCGCAAAGTGCATAAACTTATACTTTCCCATATTATATTCCATCTGCCACTTCTTTGCCCACTTTCCAAACCTGTCCAAGTCCATCTGCAGCCTCCCCACCTCATCAACACTACCTGTCTTCTCCACTTACCTTAGTATCACCTGCAAGCTTAGCAATAATGCCCTCAATTCCTTCACCCAGATTATGAACATATAACGTGAATATTTGTGATCCCAAAACTGATCCATGCGGAACTTCACTAGTCATTGACTCCCATTCTGAAGAAACTCTTCATCCCTATTCTCAACTTTCTGGCCAGTCAGCCAATCCTGTATCCATGCCCCTAACCTTGCCTCTAACAGCATGGTTCCTGACTTATTTAGCAGCCTCCTGTGTACCACCTTGTCAAAAATCTTCTGGAATTACAAATAGATTGTGTATACTTTTTCTCCTTTGCCTAACTTGTTCAATTTATCTTTAAAGAATTTTAATTGATTTGTCAGGCATGGCTTCCCCATTTCAAGGCCATATTGAAGAAGCCCTATTTTACCATGCATTTCCAAGCACTCTGCAATCTCATCCTTAATAATGGACTCTGTCTGAAGAAATTCCTCCACAGGTCGTCCCTTCACTCAGGCTGTCCACTTTTGGGACTTGAGGTGCTGATCCAGGTCAGGCTAAGAGATCTATAATTTCTTGTTTTCTGCCGCCTCTTTTTAAACAGTGGTGCTACATTAGCCTTTTTCCAATCCTCTGGGAGTCTGCCTGACTCCAGTGATTCCACCAATGCCTCTACAATCTCCTCAGTTTCTCCTTCAGAACTCTGGGATGTTGTCCATCTGGTCTGGTGATTTATCCATCTTCAGGCCTTTTCAGCTTCTAAGGAGCGTAAATTTAATGTGAGAGCAGGAAAGTTTAAAGGAGATGTGCGAGGAAAAGTTTTATTCAGAGAGTGATAGATGGCTGGAACATGCTGCCAGGGGAGGTAGTAGAAGCAGATACATTAGCAAAATTTAAAAGGCATTTAGACAGACACATGGACAGGCAGGGAACAGAGGGATACAGGCTAGGTGTAGGCAGTTTCAAATGGCATCATGGTCAGCACAGACATGGTGGGCCAAAGGGTCTGTTCCTGTGCTGTACTGTTCTATGTTCTATGCATCATGTCTCCACCCTCAACACCTCAGCTGATGACTGAGTACTCCTTCATGTTAAATGGCACTTAGAAGAAGCACTGAAGCTGCAAAAGCACAGAACTTACTTTGGACACTGGGCTTCAATGTCCATTAGCAAGAGCAGCTCAACAGAATCATTGCTGCCTGAGGTGACTGAGTCCTAAAGGATATAGTTGAGAGACTCGGTCTACGGCAGATGTTTCATTTTGTCCTCACCAATCTAATTGTCATAAATGCATTTGTCCATGGAAATATTGGTGGAATTTTCACAGTGATAAGGTCCTGATTTCACATTGAGGATACCTTCCATCGTGCTGTGTGGCAGTACCATTATACTAGATGTGATAGACTTCAAATAGATTTCTCAGTTCACGACTGGGCATCACAAAGTGCTATAGGCTATAATATAGCAGGATTATATTGCCACATAATCTGATGTGTCTTGGCCTGGCCATACCCTACATTTGCATTACTATCAAGCCAGGAGATCATTCCTGGTTTAAATGAAAAATGGAGAAGGAGCAGCAGCAAGTGTCCTGAAAATGAACTGGACTAGACATACAAACACTGTGGCTACAAGAAAGATCAGAGGCAAAGAATTCTACAATAATGCACATTCTGAGTCCCAGAGCCTTTCTGCTGTCTAAGGCAGAAGTTAGAAGTGTAATGGAATAGTTCCCAGTTGTCTGGATGGGTGCGACTCCAACAATACTCAAGAACACTGACGCTATCCAGAACAAAGCAATCCACATGACTAGGGTCCCAAATACTACTTTCAACAGTTACTCCCTTCACCGTTGATGCAATGTGGCAGCATTTACAAGAGGCACATCAGTAATTCACCTCGACTCCTTCAACAGCACCTTCCACACCCACAATCTCCAACACTTACAAGGGCGGGAGCAGTAGATACATGGAAATAGCACAGTCTGCAAAGTTTCCTCAAAGTCACACAACATTACGGTTTGGAGCTATATTTTTCTTCCTTGACTGTCGCTGGGTCAAATTCTGGAACTTCTTTCCTCTTAGCCTTGTGAGTATATTTTTGAAACTTTGTTAATTCAGTTTACAGATTCCCATGGGAATTGTAACAAAATGACAAAAGAAAGGTTTAAATGTATTTACAACAAAACAGACATCCCAAAGGGTCTTACAGTTAATGACATACTTTTGAAATCTAATTATTGTTGCATTATGGAAAATGTAGCAACCAATTAGTACACAGTAAACTCCCAAAAACAGCAATGTGTTAAAACCAAATTCACTCTTTTGCGTATATCCTGTTGCACAACTCCCTGTTTGAATCAAGTTTCTTCTCAGAGCATAGAAATGGCACTCAAAAACACAAATAAACATTCAGCGAACCAAACATCTGGAATCTTGACATAAATCCTTTATTCTGACTCAATATTTTTTGTCATCACAGATTATTTACAACTTTCTCTGTGACATTGCCTGCACATCAGACTAGCTGCTCTAGAAACCATCCAGACTAAATTACTCCAATACTGTCCTGGCTGGCTTCCATTCCTGCCCATCTGTAAATGTTAACCAATTCTAAACTCTGTTGCTTGTATCTTATCTCTTCTAGCATTCCAAATACCTCCCAACACTGACTTTACTGGCCCATGTTGGCTGTCCATAATGAATATCTTAAATATAAGAAATATCATCCTTTTAATTAATTCACTTCTTTACTTCATCTCTTCCTGTCACCACCAGCTCCTACAAACTCTATTTTCTTCTGACTCTGGTTTCCTGACTACTTTTCTTCTTCACCCATTCTGGATAGCATCAGAGTTCTTGAGTATTGTTGGAGTCGCAACCATCCAGACAACTGGAAAGTATTCCATTATACTTCTAACTTCTGCCTTAGACAGCAGAAAGACTCTGGGACTCAGAATGTGCATTATTGTAGAATTCTTTGCTTCTGACCTTTCTTGTAGCCTTTCTTGTTCATTTTCAGGACACTTGCTGAAGTGTTCTTCTTCAAGAAGAGAAAGGTAAGAGGAGACCTAATGTAATTTGATTGCAAACTATCTGTGCCTGACATCCATTTGATCCATAAATCCATCAAACCGTTATCTATTGAATATCACTCAATCAATCATGGAAATCCGCATGAACCCAGTAACCACAGGAAGGGTGAGAAACTGCTTCAGTATGAAAAAAACTCATCTAGATCACCCCTGAACCTTCTGACATCGAGAATAGAACCCAAGTTAATCAGAACAGAACATAATCCTCTGGACGTGAATAGCATGGTAGTTGTTTTAATGGATAATAATCTGAGGATTAGTTATAATAACCTGGAGATGTGCGTGCACACCTCACCACAGCAGATGGAATTTTAAATTTAGATAGTGAAATAAAATTAGCAAAAAAAATGCTCATGGAGATGGATTTTCATAAAAAGCACTTCAATAATGTGATTTGAGGTAAAAGCTTACATTCCAGGAACCTTTTTTAGATTGTCCTTCTGTCCCCAATGTCACCTCCACAATTGTTTGTAACTCATTCTGTAGAAAAGATTCTGATTTTTTTTAATCTAAGATGCATAACATTACACTTCCCCACACTGAATTCCAACTTACAAAGTTTTGTCCACTCACGTCACCCATTTCTTTGCAACTTTTTATTACTTACTATTTTTTTTTTAACTGAATTTAATCTGTAAACTTGGATATGATACTGCCTGATCCTTCAAACAAATCATTCATGTATGTGATGAAAAGATGGGGGTCTGGTACAGATCCCAGAAAATACTATTTGTCAAATTATGCCAGTATTTTCCCTTTATCCATCCAGTGTCATCAGGTTATTTACAATTCCAAACAATTTCAATTTAGCCAATAAACTCGTGTGGAAACTTAACCAATCCAGTGTGGGGATTGCCACATATATAATGGCCGTAGATTCATCTACCATGTTAAGGTTTTAGATTACTAGTCCAGTGAAGCCAATCCCTCCCATCATCTATCATATTAATTACTTCCTCATAAAATCAACCATATGGGTAAAACTTCACTAAATTAGACAGACATGACCTACCCTTCACAAATCCATTAACTTCTCTACAGCTGGTGTTGAATGGATAGCTGTCCAGATTCCTGTTTTTTCCTCCTTTGTTAAATAAAATTCATGAAATTCACAATTCAAAGTTACAGTCCTCCATGTGTGTAATCTAAAGATTTGTATGGTCATCAAATTTCATGCAACATCTGTAATTCTGTGTTTTGCATTAAAAATTCAAGTGTTGAATTAAATTTGCTGTGATGTGCGTGTAGTTATTGGATACCTCTGGATTTACCTTTCTTATATTGTCAAAAATCTCCATGCATTACTGTTCTAGAAGCACAAGGGTTAATTTCAGATGAGTCATTGTTACAGTTGCTTCCAGCTATCCTTTTGTTGTCATGACACCCCAAATGTACACATCAACCTTTGAACATTCTTTGACTATTAAGCTGTGGTGCATTAATGTCCCACAAAGCATCATAAATAGATTTCAGTACTTTTGAAGTTTTAATGCAATATTACGAAGGTCAGAATTTTCTGAAATTCAAACAGGTTGTGTGAACCAGAAAAGGTGATTCTTCAATATATTTATCAGCCACATTTAAACAAAAGAAGTTGGCATACTCTTTACAATAGCAAGCCAGTACAAAGTTAAAAATCACATAACACCAGGTTATAGTCTGACAGGTTTAATTGGAAGCACACTAGCTTTCGGAGCGACGCTCCTTCATCAGGTGATTGTGGAGGGCTCGATCGTAACACAGAATTTATAGCAAACATTTGCAGTGTGATGTAACTGAAATTATACATTGAAAAATTGATTGTCTGTTAAGCCTTTCATCTGTTACAACACAGTGATAGTTTCACTTCTTTCATGTGAAATCACAAAATGTTTTTTTTTAAAGTTGCATTCTCGGGTTAGCTGTTAACAATGGTGATAGCTAGACAATATGTTGAAGGTGTTAGCCCCCTGTGTTCTCTGTCTATGACCCGATGTTTAGATTGATTCTAATCTGAAAAGTGAGATAACAGAGTTTTACATAAATTCATGCAGTTTTTGAGCTCAGAGTTCTACATGAATGTATGCAGTTTTTGAGCAAAGTGCAATGTAACTCTGCAAGTACAAATTCACCACACAAAGTATGTGTGTGCATGTGGGTCTTTGTCTGTGTGTGTGTCTGTCTAGGGTGGGGGTTGTGAGTGTGAGAATGTGTGTGTGTGTGTGTGTGTGTGGTGAATGCAGAGTGTCTTAAGTCTGTGAGGGGGTGCATATGTGAGTGTGGGAGTGTGTGTGTCTATAAGGGTGTCTGTGTGTACCTGTGTGTGTGTGTGTAGTGCAATGGTGATCATCTGTAATGTGACATGAACGCAAGGTCCCGGTTGAGGTCCTCCCTATGGGTACCGAACTTAGCTATCAGCCTCTGCTCGGCCACTTTGCTCTGCTGCCTGTCCCGAAGTCCACCTTGGAGGATGGTCACCCGAAGGTCCGAGGCTGAATGTCCTGGACCACTGAAGTGTTCCCCAACTGGGAGGGAACCCTCCTGTCTGTTGATTGTTGTGCGGTGCCCATTCATCCGTTGTCGTAGCCTTTGCTCGATTTCCCCCAATGTACCATGCCTCCAGGCATCCTTGCCTGCAATGTATAAGATAGACAATGTTGGCTGAGTCACATGAGTACCTGCCATGTACAAGGTGGGAGGTGTTCCCACACGTAATAGTGGTATCTATGTCCACAATCTGACACGTCTTGCAGCGTCCACTGTGACAGAGTTGTATGGAGTTGTCCTGAGAGCTGGGCAGTTTGCTACGAACAATGATCTGTTTGAGGTTTGGCGGTTGTTTAAAGGCAAGTAATGGAGGTGTGGGGAAGGTCTTGGTGAGGTGCTCATCCTCATTGATAATGTGTTGCAGGTCACGAGGACCTTCCCCACACCTCCATTACTTGCCTTTAAACAACCGCTAAACCTCAAACAGATCATTGTTCGTAGCAAACTGCCCAGCTCTCAGGACAACTCCATACAACCCTGTCACGGTGGACCCTGCAAGACGTGTCAGATTGTGGACATAGATACCACTATTACACGTGGGAACACCTCCCACCTTGTACATGGCAGGTACTCATGTGACTCAGCCAACATTGTCTATCTTATACATTGCAGGCAAGGATGCTCGGAGGCATGGTACATTGGGGAAACCGAGCAAAGGCTACGACAACGGATGAATGGGCACCGCACAACAATCAACAGACAGGAGGGTTCTCTCCCAGTTGGGGAGCACTTCAGTAGTCCAGGACATTCAGCCTCGGACCTTCGGGTGACCATCCTCCAAGGTGGACTTCGGGACAGGCAGCAGAGGAAAGTGGCCGAGCAGAGGCTATAGCTAAGTTCGGTACCCATAGGGAGGACCTCAACCGGGACCTTGGGTTCATGTCACATTACAGGTGATCACCACTGCACTACACACACACACGCACTCATGTACACACGGACACAGGTACATGCAGACACCCTTATAGACACACACACTCCCACACGCACCCCCTCACAGACTTAAGACACTCTGCATTCACCACACACACACACACACACACACACACACACACTTTCTCACACTCACAACCCCCACCCCAGACAGACACACACAAACAGACAAAGGCCCACATGCACACATATATTTTGTGGGGTGAATTTGTACTTGCAGAGTTACATTGCATTTTGCTCAAAACTGCATACATTCATGTAGAACTCTGAGCTCAAAAACTGCATGAATTTATGTAAAACTCTGTTATCACACTTTTTAGATTAGAATCAATCTAAACATCAGGTCATAGACAGAGAACACAGGGGGCTAACACCTTCAACATATTGTCTAGCTATCACCATTGTTAACAGCTAACCCGAGAATGCAACTTTTTAAAAAAAAGGTTTTGTGATTTACACATGAAAGAAGTGAAACTATCCCTGTATTCTAACAGATGAAAGGCTTAACAGACAATCAATTTTTCAATGTATAATTTCAGTTACATCTCACTGCAAATGTTTGTTATAAATTCTGTGTTACGATCGAGTCCTCCACTATCACCTGATGAAGGAGCATCGCTCCGAAAGGTAGTGTGCTTCCAATTAAACCTGTTGGACTATAACCTGGTGTTGTGTGATTTTTAACTTTGTTCACCCCAGTCCAACATCAGCTCCTCCAAATCTGGCCAGTACAAGATTGGTTCCACAGTTCACCTAATTGGCTTACTTCATAACCATTATTCATGACTTTATAATCATACTATAATGTAATTACAATGCCAAATTAGAATTAATAAAAATTCCAAACACTTTCATAGAACCAACTGATATCTTGTAGCCAATTAGAGTACCAGCCTGCTAGTCCTAATTTTTGTCTCCAGCCATTCAAATAATTTCTTAACCAAGTGATGAACTTACCATGAATTTCAGACATCAATTTTAACCAACTGTTCCCTTAGGAAGGCTTTTTAGCAAATGCCTATTGGAAATTCTTAAAAATAACACCCATTGACAGTCTCCCATCCATTATTTTACTTAATCCTTCAAAAACTGAATCAGTTTGATCAGATGTGACCTTTCCTTTACAGCTTTATGCTGGTATTCTCTCAACAACCAAAAGGTGGTCAATTGTTCTACCCTTAATTGTAGACTGACACAATTTCCCAAAAATTGATACTGGATTATTTATTCTTTAATTCCCCTGGCATTTCTCTCTTGCTTTTCTTAAAGAGCACATGTGAGGCATTTTCAAATCTCAAGGGTCAGCTCCCAAATCTAGAAAATGTTGGAATGTTATGGACAGAGCATTTGCAAAGTTCTCAATTTCCTTTCACTCCCGGGGTTGGAAATCATTGGGTCTTAGGGACTTGTTACTGCTTGGTGGAATTATTTTCCTTGTCACTGTCAGTTTGCTCATATTAATTTTGATGAATTCTGAGCCCTGATTCAGTACTGGTTTCCTTGATGTTTCAATCAGGCTGACCTCTGCCCTTACCGTGAATATTAATGTAAAGTAATTATTGAACCTTTATGCCATTTCATTATTTTCAATGACCTTGAGTTGTCAAGACATTGCTCCTAACCACCTTCTCTTTTCCATTAACTATAAGAATAAATTGTTGACTTTGATATTCTGTGCAAGTTCCATTGATGCTCCATTTTTCTAAGTTTTACTACTGATATTGTCAATTTTCGATGTTATTTCATCCTTCTCATGCATCAGGATCTCTGATTTTTATGGGATTTTACATGCTTTTTCTTTTAGTTTTAAGTTGTCTGTTATTATTTAATTGTTAATTAGTCTCATCTTTACAAATAGAACTCCTAAGGGTAAAAACTTGGATCTATATCAAATCAAGTTCTCCCTTAAACATCTCCCACTAATTTTCTGTCAGTTTATTCATGGATCGTCTTGGCCAGTTTTTTATGGACTTGATAGCAGTTCTCATTCCTCCTCTTCAAGACACTTTAAATTCAATCATGTATTGATCGCTATTAGTTCATATTTTTCTGAAAATATAGGTATGTTTCATGACATTTTTTTGTCTCGTTGTTATGTCAAAATTTAAATGATTGCAGCAATGTATACCAGAAAATAAAAGGGTGCTGATTGGTTAAGGGATTACAATACAAAAATCAATAGACTCCCCAATCTCTTATGTAATTAAAAAAAAAACACAAGTATTGGATATACTTAATTTGTTTGCAGAGAATGGGTTTTTGAATGAGTTGAATACAGGCTGTATTCTGTTTATTACAAACAACTAAAGGACCATGCTACACAATTTGATTAACCAGTAGCTGGGACATTATGGCAAGCATACATGACATCATATTTGTAGAACCCAAGACAAAATGCATACCTGGATTCTGTGATTTTGCAGATGGGTAGCAGTTTTTGAATGATCTTAATTGAATGAGAGCTTAGATTTTCTTAGTTTCTTATAGCTACACTTATAGCTGCACTAGCAACCAACTTAACATAATCAGTCAAGCTTGTAACATGATCAAAAAAAAAAGAAATGCTGGAAATCGGAAACAAAATCAGGAATAGCTGGAGGAACGCAGCAGGTCTGGCAGCATCTGCAGAGAGAATACAGAGTCAATGTTTTAGGTTCCAGGATCCTTCTTTAGAATGCTTGTAACATGGCTAATTGTGCTTAAAGAGAAGAAAAGTACTTTTTGTGGTAAACATTTCAAGCAGAGAGACAATCACTGGAGCATTAAAACGGATATTCATCTGTCTGTACTGACAGAACATGAACTACTGAAAAATACTGAGTGCAACAGGTCCTTCAGCAAGCATTATGCTAATGTATGTATTCATGGTACCTAACATGCTTCAGTTACCTGCTCATAACTTTCCAAATTAGTTCTAATTAAGAAAATAGGATTACTACTAAAATTCAATTTCGTTTCCTTCCTATAACTTTGCGGTTAAGAATATTGATGACATAAACAATAATACAAAATGGTTCCAGAACAGCCTAGATTAAAAATGTAAATAATTATAAACAGGTATATTTTCCTAATTAAAGAACAAGTGCATCCTTTATGATAATGTTTGTTAATAAAGCTTGTGCTATCAGTGAGATTTAATTATTCATAGGATGTGGTAATATTTGATAAGTGTGACACATAAATATTAATATGACTTTTAGAGTTGGACTTAAAAGTAGTGGCACATGGCTGCTGCATTCTTTTCAGAACTTTTTTTGAAGTATCTAGATCAGACAATCTTTCTGGAACATTAACGTAATCCAGTATATGTCAGAGAGCGGGGAACCTATTGAGTGTTAATAGAAAATTGTGTATGGCAGATGGAGTAACATTGAAAACAATTAGCTTGTTTTCAGTTTAGAATTTTTTTTGCTTTAGAAAATCCAGAGACTATAGGTTGTAGGGCAGATTGGTGAAGATCTGACTGGGGTTAAAAGAAGTACAATCTGTCTCATAGTACAGAGGTTTTCAGAGCATTAAGTTACCGTGGTAGAACTATTTAGCTTGTGCAACTTCAAAACATGGATGTTTGATGAAAAATCTGCAGATTATTAGAAGCTAAGAAAATTTAATCTCTCATTCATTACAATGATTCAATAGCTCACTAAAATCAGTTACTTTCATCAAAAAAGATTTAATATAGAGGTATAATTTCTCTGGATTTGAACCGTTGTAAAGTGATGGTTGTACCATCAGCAGGGATCACAGCAGAAGGCCAACACTTATTACCAATCCTCTAAGTAGCATAATGTTAATGGTATTGAACTAATATTCCATAGGCCTGGGCTAAGTCTCCAAAAATGTACACTGAAATCCCACTTAGCTGCAGTTGGAATTCTACTTCAACTAATTGATAAGTCTAGAACAAGAGCTTGTCTCAGTGCTGATGAACATGAAACCATAGTCAAAGAAAAACTTTCTGGCTCACTGATCTCAGTTAGAGAAGAAAATCTACTATCTTTAACAGGTCTGATCTACTTCACCAATTCTGCTAACCCTTACCTTGAGTAAATATGACTTAACTGTCCTCAGGAATGACCTACTCACCATTCAGTTGCTTCTCACACCAGCAGGAGGCCAGCTTCAGAACTCTGTCAACTCAAACAGCAGTGAGGCTATCGAGCCACTCTTGGTGATAAACAGTGAAGATCCCTCTCATTTTACATCCTGTACTCTTGCTGGCCACAGTGCTTTTTCCAAATGTTACTCTGGAGGAATACTCATCAGCTGAGTAAGGGAAATGATTGGTGATCAGCAGATGGCCAAGTTTGTCTTGAAGCCATAGGATTTAGGGGTCAATAACGAGGAGTCCATGAACTGCTTCCTCACAGCTGTATACAACTGGGCTGCAGTCCTTGGTGAATTCATGCTGGTAATGGAGACAACCTAATGGGGTGTGTTTGTGTTGGGGAAGGGGGAGAGGTGGTGGTGGTCTTTTCTAATATAAGTTGCATTCTGAAGCAAAAGGAAGAACTGTCTATTACACTGGCATATTGTTCAGCCATACCTTTGAAAGAAATGCAACAAATACATTCAATAAATAACTCTCTCATTGTGTGCCTACAATATGTTATTGAACTTTAGAAACTCTCCAAAAGGAAAGTGGGATTTGAGAAATTTAAACTATAAAAATGATTTTAACTTCTGCATTTTTACAAAATTTCTCATAAGCATGAATGAACTTCTGATTGATTGAAAATTCCAGCAAATTTTATGTGTGGTATAGTTAAACTGTAATGTGTTTTAAATGATTCTCCACATATTTCCTATTGATAATGGGATCTTACTTTCATGTCTGTTATAACCGCAGGCATTTAGTTACTGTAGATTACCCAAGAAAACAAGTATAATCTGGTCCAGGGAACAATTAATGGAGGATGTTAATATCAATCATAGCTACAGGCTATATTCTGTTCTGAGCTACAGTCATCAACTTTTTTAGTGCATAGTATTTAAATATTAATTTTGTTAAGTTGGAGAAACTAGCATATACAATATTGAGAGAAACAATTTCTAAGTAGATCAAGTAAAACTTCAAAAACTTTTACATTGTAAGCTGGGTGTGTTTAATTATATAGATCAAAAATAGATTCTATATCATTGGAAAAATATAATTGATCCCTGTTTTTGAACATTATTTAACTATTCAAAAAATCTCTAAAACACCAAACATCTGTTGAAAAATGTTTGCTTTTTGAGACTCTGGATCTAATTTTCAAAACTCACAAATTAAAGTCCTTTGAGATGTCTGGAAGTATCTTGTTTATTGAACATGATTTTCTCCCTTTGAAAAGCTTCCATTTCTTTACTTAAATGTACAACTCAAAGTAAGGGATAGCAGAATTGGTGAAGTATGATTATTTGCCTTTAGGTGCAACAGTCAACATTGTACAAATGAAAATAAATTCCAATCATCATGGAACAGTCATAGACCTATCCCTTTATGAGACAATGAGGCGGAACCATATGATCTTCCCCTTCCTGCACAGAGCCCTGAGGCAGTCATCTTTAGTTCTTTTTGAAAACTGAAAATATTGGTAATGACATATTTATGACTGATATTAACATCCTTCATTAATTGTACCAGACCGTACTTGTTCATGGGTACAGTATCTAAATGAAAATACCTGTGGTTACAAGTGACTTAGATGTATGATTATTTTTAATAATAGGAAGACCACATAATGATCCCTGAAACACTACAAATAAATGGTAAAAGGATCTAGTTTAATAGGTATGTACACCCTGTACCAGAATTCAGTTTTCTGCAAGAAATTAACTATATACAAAGATGTATATGCTTTATTAAACTATCCAAACATGACACTATCAACTTGATTGTCAAAACTGAAAGAAATTAAGAATATATGCAATGTAAAAAGTGCCTATTAGTTTGAACTGATAAATATTAACACCCAAAGATAAATCCCTGAATTTCATCATTTTAGACACGTCATGTTTCCCTGGAGACTCTCTTGTCCTGTCTAACTAGAGGTGTAGATATCTCTATTGTCAAGCTACACTTATTTTTACAGCAGTAATGTTTTATGCAGTAATGTTTTATGAAGCTGTGCAAACTGCTCCAATAGCTGTTTTGTGAGCCTCTTTAATGGCTGACTTGTTAAATACATTGCTAAGTGTTCTACTGAGACATGCAAAACATGAACATACCTGCAGTTACAAGAAACTTAGAAGTCTGATTATTTTTAATAATAGAGAGACCACAGTGATTCACAATGAATCCCTGAAACTCTACAAATGAATGGTGAAAGAATCTAGTTTAATAAGCAGATACATCCTAAATCAGAATTTGGTTTTCTACAAGTAATTGACTATATACTCACAGTTACTAACATACACGTTTTATTAAACTACCTAAACTTGAGACTGTTGACTTGATTATCAAAGATGAAAGGAGATAAGAATATATAGAATGTGAAAAGTGCCCAATAATTTGAATTGATAAATAATGGGCAGCATGGTGGCCCAATGGTTAGCACTATTGCCTCACAGTGTCTGGGATACAGGTTCAATTCCGTCTCAGGTGACTGTCTTTGTGGAGTTTGCATATTCTGTGTGGCTTTCCTCTGGATATTCTGGTTTCTTCCCACAATACAATGATGTGCAGGTTAGGTGGATTAGCCATGCTAAATTGTTTGTAGGGGGTGGGATGCTCTTCAGAGAGTCAGTGTGTACTTGTTGGGCCAAATGGGTTGTTTCCACACTGTAGGAGTTCTATAACATATCATCTACCAGTGTTTATATCCAATAACATAAATAAATATTAATTTTTGAAGTTTTTCAGACTAGAGGCCTGCGACCAATGGTGTTCCATAGGGATTGGTACTGGGTCCACTTTTTGTTTGTCATTTATATAAATGATTTGGGTGAGAAAAAGGAGGCATGGTTAGTAAGTTTGCAGATGACACCAAAATTGTGAAGAAGGTTATCTTAGATTGTAAAGAGATCTTGATCAATTGAATCAATGGGCTAAGGAGTAGCAGATGGATTTTAGTTTGGGCAGGACTTATACAATTAATGGTAGTGTTGTAGAACAAAGAGATCCAGGAATTCAGGCGCATAATTCTTTGAAATTTGTGTCACAGGTAGACAGAGTGGTTAAGAAGGGTTTAGTATGCTTATTGAGACCTTTGAGTATAGGATTAGGGACATCATGCTGACGTTGTACAGGACCTTGGTGAGGTCTCTTCTGGAGTACTGTGTGCAGTTCTGGTCACCCTGTTATAGGAAGGATATTATTAAACTGCATAGAGTTCAGAAAAGATTTACCAGGATGCTGTCAGGAATGGAGGGTTTGAGATATTAAAATAGACTGGAAAGACTGAGACTTGTTTCACTGGGGTATAGAATTTGAGGGGTGACCTTATAGATTTTATAAAATCATGAGAGGCATAAATAAGGTGAAAAAACAAGGCTCTTTTTCCTCGGGTGGGTAAGTCCAAAATAAGGGGGCATATTTTTAAGGCGAAAGGAGAAAGATTTGAAAAGGACTTGAGGGGTAACTTTTTATACAGAGAGGAGTTCATGTGTGGAATGAACTGCCAAAGTGGTGGATGGAGGTACAGTGCAACACTTGCAAGAAATTTGAATAAATTCATGAATAGGAAATGTTTGGAGGGATATAGGCCAAGCGCAGGCAGGTGTGACTAGTTTAGTTTGGGAACATAGTCAGCATGGAGGTGAAAGAGTCTTTTTACATGCTGGATGACTCTATGACTTTAAGAAAATTTCATCTTTAGTTGAACTCAGCTTAAGTGATAGGTACACCTAATATGGCCGGTAATACAAGACCCAATATTATGACGGGGATCTTGTTCCTGATTGTTACACAGTGACAAGAGGAGCAGGTTCACCTCACATGGTTAAACAGTTCTTTACATTCTTTGCATGGTTTAGTCTCACACAAGTAAGAATGGTCTTCTGGGAGAATTAATTTGTGGGCGGCACGGTGGCACAGTGGTTAGCACTGCTGCCTCACAGCGCCTGTAGACCCGGGTTCAATTCCCGACTCAGGCGACTGACTGTGTGGAGTTTGCACGTTCTCCCCATGTCTGCGTGGGTTTCCTCCGGGTGCTCCGGTTTCCTCCCACAGTCCAAAGATGTGCGGGTCAGGTGAATTGGCCATGCTAAATTGCCCGTAGTGTTAGGTAAGGGGTAAATGTAGGGGTATGGGTGGGTTGCGCTTCGGCGGGTCGGTGTGGACTTGTTGGGCCGAAGGGCCTGTTTCCACACTGTAAGTCTAAGTCTAATCTAAGGCAGAACAGCTTGGTACCTGTGGAACGTGGCAGAGACCATCAGTGAAGAAAGGGTGAAACTTCAAGATTTTCTTTAGTGAGATTGAAATATCTGCTTCATGAACAGTACTTCACAGATTCAATTGAATCATTGTGGCTTTCAATGAAACAATCTAAAATTACGCTAGTCTGGCTTTTAGACTGCGGGGAACTGGGGGAGTGCAGGAGAACATATTGTGTAATGATGCCAAATGTCTGATAGATCGGTGAATTACAAGTCACGGTAAAAGCTTGAATTCTTATTATATGTAGATGTCTTTGAGTTCGAACATGATCCAAGTTTTTAAAATGCTGAGGCACCAGTTATATACCTGCAAGCAAGCTGTTGAACTTGAACTGTAAATTCAAAATTAACAAGCCTTAAACAAGACTAGGCATTTTAAATAATGGTGTTTGCCACAAGGTACTGGTTATTTGGATTTAACTCGTACTGACAGTGAAGATTTCAATCAATTTGGCAGTGAAACTGGGCCTAGGATGAAATATTAGAATTCTGAAACAATTGCTAGAGATGAATATCACCAGATAATTCAGAAACACGAGGCATCAGACAATAAGCAAACGCGAGGTGGTCTAAGCCAGGTTTGGGATGCATGTGTGTTCAATGTATGTCGTCTGGTAAATAAGGTTAGTAAGCTGCAGCCACAGGTTACTACATGGGACTGTGATATAACGGCAATATTAGCTATCTGCATCAGGGACGGAGAGGATGGGGAACTTAATTTTCCTGCCAAAAGGCATTCTGAAAAGTTCGGAAACGATAAAAAGAAACAGAGATGGCAAGAAACTATTATCACATGGGAGGGACATAATTGAAACATCAAAGATTTGAATCGACTTGGATACAATTAAGTAACGATTGAAAAGCTATTACTCTGCCAGATGTGCATCATAAGATGCCGAATAATAAGAAAAAAATCAAAACTCCAGGTAAATTGTAAGAAGGCTTAAGTAGTATAGAGCAGTACATATCATGTAATAATGGGAGCCATCAATTATCTTAATACATAATAGCATACAAACAGTATAAAAGCAAACACAGGGAGGATTTCCTGTAAGGTGTACAGACCAGTTTCTTAATTTGCGTGCTTCCAGCTTAATAAGAAATGTAACTGTGCTGGGGAAGAGTGATCATAATATCCTCAGGTTTACAATGGTTAAAAATAAATCACAGAGAATAATTAAGCATAAAAATATAGTTAACTTAATTTGCCTGGATTTTATGTGGCCCAATTTATTTTCGATAGAGGGCAGCAGTGGGAAGACGGCCAGGTAAAATAGAATATAGAACATAGAACTTTACAGCGCAGTACAGGCCCTTCGGCCCTCGATGTTGTGCCGCCCTGTCATACTAATCTGAAGCTCATCCCACCTACACTATTCCATGTTCATCCATATGCCTGTCCAATGACGACTTAAATGCACTTAAACTTGGCGAATCTACTACCGTTGCAGGCAAAGCATTCCATACCCTTACTACTCTCTGAATAAAGAAACTACCTCTGACGTCTGTCTTATACCTATCTCCCCTCACTTTAAAGTTGTGTCCCCCCGTGTTTGCCGTCCCCATACTTGGAAAAAGGCTCTCCCGGTCCAACCTATCTAGCCCTCTGATTATCTTGTATGTCTCTATTAAGTCACCTCTCAACCTTCTTCTCTCAACAGCCTCAAGATCCTCAGCCTTTCCTCATAAGACATTCCTTCCATACCAGGCAACATCTTGGTAAATCTCCTCTGCACCCTTTCCAAAGCTTCCACATCCTTCTTATAATGCGGTGACCAGAACTGTACACAACACTCCGAGTGTGGCCATACCAGAGCTTTGAAGAGCTGTAGCATAACTTCCTGGTTCCAGAACTCAATCCCTCTATTAATAAAGGCCAAAACACTACATGCCTTCTTAACAACCCTGTCAATCTGGGTGGCAACTTTCAGGGATCTGTGTACATGGACACCGAGATCTCTCTGCTCATCTGCACTACCAAGAGTCTTACCATTAGCCCAGTATTTTGCATTCCGATTACTCCGACCAAAGTGTATCACCTCACACTTGTCCACATGAAACTCCATTTGCCACCTCTCAGCCCAGCTCTGCATCCTATCTATGTCTATCTGCAACCTACTACATCCTTTGTCACTATCCGCAACTCCACCGACCTTAGTGTCGTCCGCAAATTTACTAACCCACCCTTCTAAGCCCTGATCCAGGTCATTTATAAAAATGACGAACAGCAGTGGACCCAACACGGACCCTTGCGGTACACCGCTATTAACTGGACACCAAGATGTACATGTTCCATCAACTACAACCCTCTGTTTTCTTTCAGCAAGCCAATTACTGATCCAAACTGCTATGTCTCCCACAATCCCATTCCTCTGCATTTTGTATAATAGTCTACTGTGGGGAACCTTATCGAATGCCTTGCTGAGATCCATATACACCACATCAACCAGTTTACTCTCATCTACCTGTTTGGTCACTTTGTCAAAAAACTCAATAAGATTCATTAGGCACAACCTACCCTTCACAAAACCGTGCTGACTCTCCCTGATCAGATTATTCTTTTTCTAGATGGTTATAAATTCTCTCTCTTATAACCTTTTCCAACACTTTACCAACAACTGAAGTGAGACTCACTGGTCTGTAATTACCAGGGTTGTCTCTACTACCCTTTTTGAACAAGGGAACCACATTTGCTATCCTCCAGTCCTCAGGCACTATTCCTGTAGACAATGATGATTTGAAGATCAATACCAAAGGCTCAGCAATCTCTTCCCTTGCTTCCCAGAGGATCCTAAGATAGACCCCATCTGGCCCAGGGTACTTGTCTATTTTCACACTCTGCAGTATTTCTAATACCTCTTCCTTGTGAACTTCAATCTCTTCTGGTTAGATGCAAGTATCTCTGTATCTTCCTCGCCAAGATGCTTCCCCTATCTCCTCTGGCTCCACACACAACTTCCCACTATTATCCTTGATTGGCTGCAATTTAACTCTCATCATTCTTTTATTCCTGACAACCTATGGAAAGCCTTTGGGTTAACCCTAATCCTATCCACCAACAACTTCTCATGTCTCCTCCTAGCTCTTCTGAGCTCTCTTTTTAGGTCTTTCCTGACTTCCTTGTAATCCTCAAGCACCCTGAGTTTTTACATTTTGTCCTAACATAAGCTGCCTTCTTCTTCTTGACCAGGGATTCCACTTCCTTAGTAAACCACAGCTCACACATTCTATATCATCCTCCCTGCCTGACAGGTGCATACTTATCTAGGACACACAGGAGCTTTTCCTTCAGTAAGCTCCACATTTTTAATGTGCTCATTCCCTGCAGTTTCCTTCCCCATTCTACGCTTCCTAAACCTTTCTTAATTGCATCGTAATTTCCCTTCCCCCAGCTGTAGCTCTTGGTCGGTGGAGTACACCTATCCCTTTCCATCACTAAAGTAAACCCGACAGAATTGTGATCGCTGTCTCCAAAGTGCTCACCTACTTCCAAATCTAACACCTGGCCAGGCTCATTACCCAGTACTAAATCTAAAGTGGCTTCACCCCTTGTAGGCCTGTCGACATACTGTGTCAGGAAGCCCTCCTGCACACACTGAACAAAAACTGACACATCTATAGTACTCGTACTGTAGTGTTCCCAGTCAATATTTGGATAGTTGAAGTCCCCCATGACAACTACCCTGCCTCTCTCACTCCTATCGAGAATCATAGGTCAGGTATCTGGCCCAACCACCTACCTGGCCACTAGGACTCACCCCAATAAAATAGGTGGGCATATGCCAAAATCTGTAGCTCACCTGTCATTTGAATTAATAATTAAGGGTCAATTAGGCTTGTTCACTAGTCTATTAATCAGATGTGGACAGCATGGTGGCTGTGGTAACTGCTGTTACCTCACAGAGCTAGGGACCCAGGTTTGATTCCAGCCATAGATGACCTAGGGGTTCAGGTACCTTGTTCTTTGAAAGTTGGTAGACAGGGTAGTAAAGAAAGCATTTGTCACACTTACCTTCATTGCTCAGATCGCTTGCATATAGGAGTTGGGACATCACATTGAGGTTGTACAAGACATTGGTAAGGCCACTTTTGGAGTATTGTGTGTAGTTCTGGTCACCATGCTATAGGAAGGATACTACTAAATTGGAAACAGTTTAGAAAAGATTTACCAGGATGTTGCCAGGACTGGAGTGTCTGAGTTATAAGGAGAGGCTGGACAGGCTGGGATTTTTTTCACTGGAACTTAGGAGGTTGAGGGGTGACCTTATAGAAGTTTATGAAATCATGAGGAGCATTGATGAGATGAATAGCTTAGGCCTTTGCCCTAGGTGGGAGAGTTCAAAACTAGGGGGCATATTTTTAAGTTGAGAGGAGAAAGATTTAAAAGGAACCTGAGGGGCAACGTTTCTACACAGAGGATGTTTCGTATGTGGAATGAACTGCCAAAGGAAGCTGCAGATGCAGACACAGTTACAGCATTTAAAAGACATTTGGATAGGTACAAGAATAGGAAGGGTTTCAAGGTACATGAGCTAAACATAGGCAAATGTGACTGGCTTAGTTTGGGAAACTTGGTCAGCATGGATGAGTTGGATCAAAAGGTCTGCTTCCATGCTGTAAGACTCCATGACTGTCCATGTGGACTTTACACATCCACCATGTGTCTGTGTGAGTTTCATCCGAGTGCTCTAGTTTCGTCCAACAATCCAAAGATGTGCAGGATAGGTGGATTGGCTACCGAAGATATGGGGATAGGATAAGGGGCTGGGTTGGGGTGGGGTTCTCTTCAGAGGGTTGGCACTGACCTGAGTGTTGAACAGCCTCTAAAATGATGTCAGCATCAAAAGGCTTCGCTTGTAAATATTCAATTGGCCACATGAGAAAAACGGTATCTTCATTTTTATGCCTCACTATTAAAAAAATAACCACAGGTGATTTGGAGAGAAAAATAAAAATCAGTGGGGAAAAGAAATTGAAATAAAGGATTCTTGTAGTTTTGTTAACCCTGGAGGATGAAATTAAAGGTGTTAGGGGTCCTCTTGTGGTGTCCCTACTCCTGGACCAAGAAGCCTGGGTTCAAATCCCACCTGCTCCAGAGAGGCGTAATAACATCTCTGAACAGGTTGATTTAAAAAATAGGTTTTTAGAAAAAGGCAGACCCAGACTGTGATGATGGAATGGTGATGAGCATAGCTCCTTTCCAAGCAGTTAACCAGAGTTCAATTCTGGGCTGTAGCAAGCTCTATATTTCAAATTGATCAACAACAAAGAATAAAGCAGACTCAGGTAAAAGAAACATAATAAATAAGGCACACCCACTCTGAGCCAGGAGGCCAGTGTTCAACTCCTATCAGCTCCAGAACTGGGTAAAAATACGTCCAAAACATGTTGTTTCGAAAATATATTATGAAGCAGACCCAATTCATTTTGACAGAGTCTCTTCCCACTCTCCCTCAATTTGATGGGGTTGCATTGTCCATAATGGACTTTGCAGGTAAATTTCTAATTGGCCACACAAGTTACTTAAACAAAAAAAAGTTACAGTGATTTGGTGGTGAGAAAGCCGTTCAGTTGTGTGCAAAAGCACTTCCAGATAAAGGAAGAAACGAAAGCAGATTGAGTACAGGTGATGGTTACTAGTTGGAGAAATGGTCCGATGATTTGGTAGTGGAGAAGGTTACGTGTATAGCACAAAAAAAGCAGACCCAGTGGAACCTGGACACGTCTTGGCATGTGCTGATTTGCCACTGTGAGGTGGAGATCCCCAGTGGAGGGCGCTCTACGTGGGAGTCCTCTGATTTTCCATAGAGGATCTGGGATGGAGGGTAAAATATATCAGAAATTGCCAGAAAACTCAACAGGTCTTGCAGCATCTGGACATTTCAAGTCCAGTGACCCTTCGTCAGAACGCCAGTCCAGAATAAATTCAATGATCGTAACTCTCAATTCCCTTATCCATTAAAAATCTAATGCAGCTTTGAATAAATTCAATGACCCAGCCTCAACAACTTTGTCGGGAAGAGAATTTCACAGACTAATGGTCCTGTGAGAGAAAACAATTCTCCTTATTCCCATTTTTAAAAGTTTTTCAAACTGTCTTCCCTCACATTAGTCTCCCCATTCCACACCAATCCCCAAGAAGAAACATACTCCAGTTGTTCTTCCTACCAAGTCACCTCAGGATTATGTCTGTTTCAAGAAGGCCATCACTCATTTTTCTCAACTCCAAGAGGGACGATCCCAGTCTGTTCAACCTTTCTACATCAGATAAGCAATACATCTCGGTTCTGTTCGCCGAGCCAGGAGTTTGTGTTGCAAACATTTCGTCCCCTTTCTAGGTGACATCCTCAGTGCTTGGGAGCCTCCTGAGAAGTGCTTCTGCGATGTTTCCTCCGGCATTTATAGTGGCTTGTCTCTGCCACTTCCGGTTGTCAGTTCTTGCTGTCCGCTGGAATGGCCGGTATATTGGGTCCAGGTCGATGTGTTTGTTGATTGAATCTGTGGATGAGTGCCATGCCTCTAGGAATTCCCTGGCTGTTCTCTGTTTGGCTTGTCCTATAATAGTAGTGTTGTCCCAGTCGAACCAACAGCCACCCTCAGACAACAACTCACCAGAACGAAGGACCCGATACCCAGCATGAGCAAAACCAATGTAGTGTACAAAATCCCATGCAAGGACTGCACAAAACACTACATAGGACAAACAGGAAGACAGCTAACGACCCGCATCCATGAACACCAACTAGCCACGAAACGACACGACCAGCTATCCTTAGTAGCCACACACGCAGATGACAAGCAACATGAATTCGACTGGGACAACACTACTATTATAGAGCAAGCCAAACTTTGAATACATCTCAAAAATGATTTGAAAGCCTTATCTGAACTGCTTTGATTGGAATTATATCTATAGGTAGTTCTCGTATAACGCGCGTTCATTAAATGCAATTTGTGAATTGCTGACCTTTTTTTTCATAAAGCGAACTTCCTTTCGCTGCTACACAATTCCCATCCCCAGCATTAGGTGTCACAGTGTGTGGAAAGCTGGACTCTGATCACGTGATGCCGATTCAATCAGCTCATGGGCTTTCTCATGAAGAGCTTCGTGAAAAGTATTGTGAAATGTTTGTGCCAGTGGACTTAGAAAAGCGTTGTGAAAAATGTCTGTACACCTGAGGGCAAGAAGCTCAGAGCAATCTGTTAATTTTTTTTTTAAAGATATTTTTATTAGAAATTTAATATTTTGACAGATTTACAAAAATAAACAGAACTTGCAAGCACAAACATTAATATAAAAATAGATCTTAAATATATAATCATCAAAATTCAAAGGAATGATACTAAAGAAGAAAGAAAAACAATGAAACTCAGTTAACTACTAATCTAATCCACAATTATCCAGAGTGTATAGTTGAGTCACTTACATCCTTCAAACAAGAGAAAATGTTCTCTAATACACTCATAACAGTATAATAAAAAGAAAACTATTTCCAAACAATAAGAACAAAAAAAAATAAAACATGTTTGAATGGAGATCCTCCCCCTTGTTCTCAGGGGGCCTTACTTCCTTTCTAAAGGTCCACCATATCCTCTCCCAAACAGTGTCCCACCCTTGACCCGGGCGCACCTTAATAGGATTTAGATATAATACCGAGCTAGAGTTGACAGCGAGCGCCCCTCCCCACCCATACCTGAGTATATCTGATAGCATCAATGCCACGTACAAACACACATAACTATAAAATTACAACTCCAACAAATTACAGTTAAGTATAATAACATAAAATAGCAAGAGAAGACAACCCTGCTCCCAGAAGCAAAAGTAAAGTAGAGTAAAGTATCCATTTCTCCCCACGGAGTGTGGAAGAGGCAAGCCAACATAAATTGTCTCTTACGATTTATTTAAACGAGTCTAAAAGTTCCTTAGCCTCTTCTGGTGATCTAAAATTATACTCGGATCCTTCGTGGTTAAAGCATAACGTCGCTGGGTAGCGTAAGGTGTATTGAATATTTAAGTTCCTTAGACATTTCTTCACCTCATCAAACGCCTTCCTCCTTCGTGCCAAAGCCGGGGAGAAGTCCTGAAATAACATAATCTTGGATCCTTCATGAATCATAGCTTTAGGATCCTTTCCAAGATTTCTGGAGGCATCCAGGAGTATCTGCCTCTCCCTATAACTCTGCATCCGGAACAGGACCGGGCGTGGGCGCTGGTTTGGGCCAGATCCGCGTGCTGCGACCCGGTAGGCCCACTCCACCCTTACCCGGTCAGTTTCAGCCCCCAGGTTTAAAAGCTGGGGCAACCATCGCTCCAGAAATACTGCTAACTGTCCCTTCTCTTCTTGTTCAGGGAGGCCCAGAAGACGGATATTCTTTCTCCGATTTCTATTATCCAGGTCATCCATGTAGATTTCAAAGGCCCGGACTCTCTGCTCCAGAGCTCGCACCTGTTCTGCAGCTGTTTGTGCTGCAGCCTCGGAGGTCGTGGCCTTTAGCTCCGCCCCCTTCACTCGGCCCTGTAATTCCTCGAGAGCCTGGCTATGTTTCTGCAGCTTTTCTTCGAATGAGTTCCATCTCTGTCTGGATTCTGCAATGAAATTGACGAGTGTCGTTTCCAGCCTGGCAATCATCTCTTCAAGGCCTGTTTTTACATCAGCTGCAGCCGGAGGAGGAGAGGAGGGTGGGGGAGGGGTCTTGGTTTTCTGAGAGCTGCGGGATCCCTTTGGTTTACTCATTATCCACTTAATATTAAACAGCTTAAATATAATAGTAAACAGCTAATTAAGGTTAGAAATTTTTTTTGGGTGGTTTGGTAAGTGTGGTGGGGGTGAGTAACTCACTTTACCCAGGTTTTGGGAAGAGCTCTGTAAACTCAGACTTGCTGAGTCGCCGCCATCTTGGATCTCCGCAATCTGTTAATTTAAAAGCCTAACGAGTTGAGATAGCCAATTGCAGTCAGGGTGAGATGTTAGTGAGGATGAAAGTGAGTGGGTAAGATGTTGCAGGAAATGGCAGATACAAGAGCAGAGGTAGAATGAGTGTAGGGTATCAGTGAGAAAATGGTGGCACTTTCATTGGCAGAGTGGAGGTGGTCATCGATGATCTTCCTACATTCCATACATTCCTTCAGACGGTTGAGACTGCACTGGCCTGGATGATACCCTTCGTCTAGGTTGGTATGGTTCCAGTAGAATGGTGTCCGTTTTTGGCCAGGGAGAGAAGGACATCCTACTATGCATCACCCCATCCCCATCTGCAGCATCTCCCACAAAGAGAGGCACCAATTTTCCATTGTCTGCCATGTCCAGGGCCAATGTTGGGAACCATGGAGCGCAGCTCCAGACTGACAACTGCACCACAGTTTTTAGATTAGAGGTCAGGCAGCATGCGAGGAGCAAGAAAATCGATATTTCAGGCAAAAACCCTGCCTGACCTGCTGTGCTTTTCCAGCACCACCCTAATCTAAGCTCTGGTTTCCAGCGTCTGCAGTCCTCACTTTTGCCTAACTGCACCACAGATGTTGGTCAATTCTGAGATATCCAGGAAGTGGTAAGTTGTTTTGGAAATGGACATATGATGGTGCTAGAATGGGTGAGAGGAGCCGCAAAGGGTGGGGTAGGTAATAAGTTATGCAGGTTTTGTGAAATAAAGTAATAGACTTTCCCAAGCATCATAATATAGAACCATACAACAGGTCAAAATTTACTTAAACTGTGCTATCGTTTGCATCAGACTATTATTTTTGTTTCGCTTTTTATTGGTATTTTTGCTTGTTTGCCTCTAACCCTGTTTTTCCCCCATAGGCTCCATTATTTCTATTGTATGATTTTCGATAACACAGCATCGCCTGGGAACACAACTACGCCATTTTAGGAGAAAATTCCATTCTCCTTGCAATAAAGGTTGATAACACGTCCTGCTAATGATAACATCTTTCCTGTGTCAAAAGTATCCTCCACATCTCTCGGGTTAGGTCACCAACACAGGTGGCCTAGAGCATACTGATTCTGTCAAGATACACTTATGGCTAAGCCAAAAATGTTTACACTAATTTGGCCATGTGGATCAGATTGAAGATGGCTCTCCATCCAAAAAACCTCTGCATGGCGAATTAGCCACTTCATCATGACCTCCTGGGTTTAAAAAGGTGAAGGGAGGTATGAAGTCTCAATTTTCATGCTGAACCTTTGACAATCAGAATATCTACTCATGAAATTTCCTCAAGAATTAGTGGTTCGTGCCAGAAGTCAGTGATGGTCAAACTCTACATGTCTGTTACAAGTTTGATTATCTAAATGATAATTTAACATTCCATGTTTTCTCATCTGTTGAGAGTTTTGTATTATGCCCAAATTTGAGCTGTTCTTGAAGTTTTCTACAGGAATGGAGGTGAGGATTGTGCATGGGTAAAACCAGAAGAACAATGTTAGTGAAAAGGAAAAGAGAGAAGAAAATCAAGCAGTATCCACAGCCAGGTGAAAAAGCGGAAAATAGTTAAAAATATGCTTAGGAATAAATAGAAGTGGTAACAGCAAAACTGTCCAGGTTGATCATCATCACCCCACTGACAGGAACTTCAGGAGAATGCATTTGCATGGGACCACACAGAAATCTGAGAGCGCTTCTGTTTGTGATTTACATTTCTCCAGGAAATGCACTGTTGAGGCAATTAGTGGAAAACATCAAGTTGATGAGAATACTCCCATATCATTAGATGTATTGCAAAAACCCTTAAAAATGTAACACTGAGTGTTACAGAGCTTTCTAACAATATACTAACTTATATTACAGTTAAATATCCTCACTGGGCCTGACAAAGTTAAATATATATTTATAGAATATAATAGCAGAAAAAAACTTCATTCCAGCTCATGCTAATCTGAGCATTTATTTTGCTATCTAAAAATGCAGAAGTGTTTTTAATTTCTTGCTTTGTTATGTGGAGGTACTCCAGAGTGATCGAGTCCTTACCTGCTTGCTAACATCCATTCATGAGTAACATTCTTTTGATCTGGGAGTCAGATTAAAAACTGCTATCAGAAAAGGAGACAACTGAGCCACAGGTATCACCCCAGCTTTCAAAGCTGTTCTTCAAGGTCAGTGACAAACACCCTTGGTGCAGCTGACCGCAAAATCAGTCTGGCCTTTCTGTTTCTGTGTTGGCCAGCATAACATCTTGAACCTATTCAGAAAAGCCGAGCCAGAAAACTTTGGAGTGGAAAATAACGGAACAAAGATTAATAACTAAAGTGAAAACTATTTTGAGGATTTTAATAAACTAATGAAGGACAAGTGGGAGATGTTAGTTTCAAACTATGAACAAAACTAACACTCTTATGGATTTAATGTAAGGTCATCTCTGTGCGGTCAACTCTATTGTTGTCAGTATCCATCTTTGGTCCATTTACATTCAGTCTACATGCTATCGCTCTGTGCAGTTTTCATTCATGTCTTCAATCTCCCTTTGCTAAATATTTCTTTTCATTTCAGTTTGTCATCTTCCTGTGTTCAGTCCTTTTAAGGTACGCTTTAGTAAGGCATGTTACAAACGTAAAATATAGATAGCTAACAAGGAATAAGAATTTCCTTCTTTCCTCCCCCTCTGAAGACATTGCTTAAAGCTGGCTATGGTTTCATAGTTACTGGTCAACGTGAATACTGCCCCTGACTAATCAGTCCTAATGCATTGGCCTGGTCAGTGAGCTTCAGCAAACTACTTGACCATACAGTCAAAGAGTGTGGTGCTGGAAAAGCACAGCTGGCCAGGCAGCATCCAAGGAGCAGGAGAGTTAACATTTCAGACATACCAGCCCTGACCTGCTGTACTTTTCCAGCAACTGCCTGACCTGCTGTGCTTTTCCATCCACTGCCTGACCTGCTGTGCTTTTCCAGCACCACACTCTTGGACTCTGATCTCCAGCATCTGCAGTCCTCACTTTCTCCTACTTGACCATATAGAGTTCATCTAGTCAAATTTGATCCAGTCCTCACTTGACAGAGCCAAACACCAATAACCAATAGCAGTCCCTGAGATCAATGAGTTCAGTAGACTGGGAATAAAATTTTGGTCTGCATCTCTCAGCTACACAATTTCAACAATGGAACCTCTGAAACTTTCAGGGTTGGATGCCATCTGAAGTCATAAGAGCAAAGATGAAGCAGTTTGTAATTAGGGGAATCCTCAGAAGCAATGGCTAATATTTGCCTCCAGTTTATTATGCTTATGTATAATTTTAGTTTCTAAGCTTTCTTTGCTTTTATCATCTTGACAACCATCTAAGATATGTTGGTTTAAGGGAAAAATGACATTAAACATCAATTAATATGAGATAGATACTTTAGAGATGAATATCAAATTACAAGAATTCATGCTATTATTCATGTGACAGCATAAATAAACAAGGTCTTTTTCTTGGGGTGGGGAAGTCCAGAACTCTAAGGCAAAGATTTAGCGTGAGAAGGGAAAAATTTAAAAGGGACCTAAAGGACAACCTTTTCACACAGAGGGTGGTGTGTGTATGGAATGAGCTGCCAGAGGAAGTGGTGTATACTGGTACAATTACAACATTTAAAAGGCATCTGGATGGTTATATGAATAGGAAGAGTTCAGAGGAATATAGGCCAAGAGCTGACAAATGGAACTAGGTTAGGTTAGAATATCTGGTCATGGACAAGTTGGACTGAAGGGTCTATTTCTCTGCTGTACATCTCTGTGATTGTGTAATTACCTTAAGAATTTATTGCAGTGATTAATGATGTTTCAAACCAGTAACCTAAATGAAAATATTTAAATTGAAAGTATGTCACTTATTTGTACTGGATACTTGGGTCGGGGTATCATTTTCTCTGCGGTAAATTTGACAACTGGTGGTATCTGAGATTATACACAACATCTTTTGTGGCTCAGAATCACTGTAAAAATGGTAAATTGGGAACAAAGAGTATTTTAGCTCGATCTGTTAAAATGACTTGATGTCATTAGAACTTGGGAGTCTCCAGAACTTTGGAACACAGGATACAAAAAGTTAAGCAGAAATGCCTTTCTCTTGTCCATATAGTACAAATATCACCCATCTAGATCAACAAGTAGTAGTCAGAGTTTCAGTCAACCATAATGGTGTATGGGGGACTTTCACACAATGACCAGCTGAAGTGAGCCAATTCCAGCAGTACAGTTTATACACTACAATCTCTTAACCTGGGTTTGGGTTGTGTTTAAACTTTCTATAACAATGAAATAATTATTCAGCTTGTGTAGTTATTGAATGTACATTTAACACAGCCATCAACTTTATTTATTTAACAAAAAAATCAATGCAGATAAATAACTTCCATAATTCTTAAAGTAAATTAAAACAAATTAACAGAGAAATTACAACAGTAGAAGCTACCTCAAGTATGAAACTGGCAGGGGTATAACCTTTCATGACAATATCTTCGATCTAGATGTAGGTATAAAGAAGTCTTACATAAATTATTGAAAACCAAAATTAAGATCTGATGGTAAGATTAAAGACTGTGGAAATTTTGTTTTATATGAAGCTAGTTAAAAATGGAATCAAGATACTGCTTAAAACTTCCATTTCATTGAGATGAAAAGGTTTTTAAATGGACTCTCGTATTTTGAGTTCTTGGACAATAAAAAAAAAGCCTGAACTCAAATAGTTTGCCAAGAGGAAGAGAATACATGATCAGATATCAACAAAATCATTCTTTTAATCAATCTTTAGTTGCATTGTCTGAACATTATTACAGAAATGATGATTGCCTCTAAAAAGCGGAAAGTCTACCTTTATTCTTCAGTTGATGGCTCACAAATATATAATAAGCAAGTCTCTCAAGAAGGTAGCACAGAGTGGATGGAAGCACATTAGAAAATCATAGAGACCCTCTGGCATTGCTCAAATCTCCCTTACAAAGTGAAAAAAAGATTCACAAGAATGAGAATGGAACTGGGAGAATACACTGATTTCAAAAGGTTTCAAAGACTGGGCTGTTAATCTTTTATAGTCTGGCTTGATGTTACACTAGGAGTTTGGGTTCAAAACAGACTGGTTTAGGAGAATGCAAAGTCAAGAACTGTTTTCAAACTCTGACTTCAAGGTAATATTTATTACACATGCAGCAAGACCTTGACAACATCCAGGAAAAAGTGAGGACTGGAGATCAGGAGTCGAGAGTATAATGCTGGAAAAGCATAGCAGCTCAGATGGCATCCAAGGAACAGGACAATCGATGTTTTGGGGATAAGCCCTTCATCAGGAATGGCTGGGTTTGGGACTGATACGTTGATTCTCCTGTTCTTCAGATGTTGCCTGAGCTGTTGTACTTTTCCAGCATCACACTTGATAATATTCAGGCTTGGGCTCGAAAAGGACAAGCAGCATATATGCCACACAAACGTCAGGCAATGATCATCTCCAATGAGAGACAATCTAACCATTGCCCCTTGACATTCAATAGTGTTACCATCAGTGAATCCTACACTATAATCATTCTGGGGTTACCATTGATCAGAAGCTGAACGAGACTACAAGAGCAAATCACAGACCAGGAATCTGCAGCAAACTGAGCCAGCAACTCACCAGCTGACTCCCCAAAGCCTGCCCATCATCCACAAGGCACAAAATCAGGTTTATCATGGAGTACTCCCCACTTACCTGGATGTGTGCAGCTCCAATAACACTCAAGCAGCTTACCACCATCCAGAACAAAGTAGCCCACTTGACTGGCACCACAAACATCCACTCCCTCTAGTATGGACACTCAGTCCACCTTATGGATCATACACACTGGTGCTACTGAAGAATTCACAAATGGTCCTTAAACAGCATCTTTCAAACTCATGATCATCTAGGAGGGCAAGAACAGCATTTACATGGGAAAATCACCACCAAGTTCCACTTCATATAACGTAACAGCACAGTACAGGACAGGCCCTTCAGCCCTCGATGTTGCGCCGACCTGTCATACCAACTGAAGCCCATCTAACCTACACTACTCCATGTACGTCCAAATGCTTGTCCAATGACGACTTAAATGTACTTAAAAGTTGGCGAATCTACTACCGTTGCAGGCAAAGCATCCCATACCCTTAGTACTCTCCGAGTAAAGACATCTGTCTTATACCTATCTCCCCTCACTTTAAAGTTGTGTCCCCTCATGTTACCGTCCCCATACTTGGAAAAGGGCTCTCCCTGTCCACCCTATCTAACCCTCTGATTATCTTATACGTCTCTCTTAAGTCAACTCTCAACCTTCTTCTCTCTAACGAAAACAGCCTCAAGTCTTTCAGCCTTTCCTCATAAGACCTTCCCTCCATACCAGGCAACATCCTAGTAAATCTCCTCTGCACCATTTCCAAAGCTTTCACACCTTCTTATAATGTGGTGACCAGAACTGTACACAATACTCCAAGTGCAGCCGCACCAGAGTTTTGTACAGCTGTAGCATAACCTCATGGTTCTGGAACTCAATCCCTCTATTAGTAAAAGCTAAAACACTGTATGCCTTCTTAACAACCTTGTCAAACTGGGTGGCAACTTTCAAGGATCTGTGTACCTGGACACAGATCTCTCTGCTCATCTACTTTGCATTCCGGTTACTCCGACCAAAGTGAATCACCTCACACTTATCCGCATTAAACTCCATTTGCCACCTCTCAGCCCAGCTCTGCAGCTTATCTATGTCTCTCCGGAACCTACAGCATCCTTCGTCACTATCCACAACTCCACCAACCTTAATGTCGTCTGCAAATTTATTAACCCACCCTTCCACGCCCTCATCCAGGTCGTTTATATAAATGACGAACAGCAGTAAACCCAACACCAACTCTTGTGGTACACCACTCGTAACTGGACTCCAGGATGAACATTTCCCATCAACCACCACTCTCTGTCTTCCTTCAGCAAGCCAATTAGTGATCCAAACTGCTATATCTCCCACAATCCCATTCCTCCGCATTTTGTACAATAGCCTACTGTTGGGAACTTTATCGAACTCCTTGCTGAAATCCACATACACCACATCAACAGGTTTACTCTCATCTACCTGTTTGGTCACCTTCTCAAATAAATCAATAAGGTTTGTGAGGCACGACCTACCCTTCACAAAACCATGCTGACTATCCCTAATCAAATTATTCTTTTCTGGATGATTATAAATCATCCAAAATTATATTCAATCCACTCACCATCCTGATTTGGAAATATATCATCATTCCTACCATGTTGCTGGGTCAAAATCCTGTAATTTCCTCCCTAAGACCATTATGGGTCTACCTATAGCACGTGAACCGCAGTGCTTCAAGAAGCCAGATCACCACCATCTTCTAAGGACCGAGAATATGTGGAGCCAGTGATTATAAGAACATAGGTTGGCATAAAGGGGAGCCATGAGAAGGTTATGGGCATTGGTTGCCAGTGACAATATGAAATGCCATGGGCACATGAGTAGGTGGAAGGCATGGATGAAGCAGGTGAGGGATGGATGCTATTTTAGGCTGTATTGCTTTTCAAAGACCTTTTGGCTATTTCCAAACTCTTTCTTGGGAATGTGCACCTAAGGTACAACTAAAGGGCAGTGGAGGTAACTTTCTTTTTTTAAAAATCTCATTCCAAATAAAAAGTCTTTCATTTCAGGTTGAAGCTGGTCTGTACAGATACATTACTTAACAAAAGGGCAAGGGGGAGAATAATAGTCAAACTGATCCACATTTTCTTTTAAGACCACTGAACCATGTATGATGATGTTAATATTTAATTCACTAGCACAATATTCTCAACTGTTGGCTCCTACAGTCAGGGAGAGTGCTTAAGCTGGAAGAAAAATACAAGACCAACAATATAGTCATCCAATTCATGTTTATTTTAATTGAATTCATATAAGCTGGGCTAAATGAAGTTCCCAATGTCACTTACACAAAAACAAGAAAACTTATAAGAAAATCAGCTTCTGTGTTACTTTTCAGATGAATGTTATTTTATTGGATGTGAACACCATATTGACCTAAAGGACATTCAATTGAGAATTCAGCTGTTGTGACCTTGAAGAGCTTCAGCCATGAATAATTTGCCCATGCTCTGTGATGTAAACTCCTTGATCTGCTGGCAGTAGGTGTTGATTTGTCCTGTCAAGAGTTGAAAAAAGGCAAAACATAAAATTAAAGACTCTGGGAACCTAAGTTCAAAATCTAGCCTGAAAGATTTAAAACAGAATTCAAAGGACAATACTTCACACAATCATATACCACACAGAGAGAACTAATGCTATGCTGTCAATATTTAATACATGTAGACAAGCGAATCTATGACCATTGATTACAATATAACCACTTCCATAATCACAGCACCAATCACGTCTACTTAAAGTGACCAGCGTCAAAGCAACTAAACAGCACTTGTTATGTGACCTTTCTGAAAATCTCCAGAAGAAATTACAAAGAACATTAATACCAAAGTCTAAGATGGGCAATGTTCTGGTATTTTCCAGTCATCTGATATGTAACTGGCATCGTGCTGAAACTCTGGAATACAAATTAAGGAAAAGGGATTTGTATTTCAAACTCAATGCCAGGTTCAGTTACCTTTGCTACTCGAACTTTACTAATTATTGAATGGCAGCTAAACACTGTCAAAATATTGGTAAATAAAGCTCCCAGCTGTTCTCAAGGGATTCCGCAGTATTTCAGCTCAAGTCAGCAGCTCAGTATCCAGTTTGAATCAATACTGTTTTCACACAAGTTAGACTTATTCAGTAAGATGGCAATAATTCTGTCGATTATGATCCCAAATCTGATATGGCAATCCCAAACCACTCATGTCTAGAATGGTCTTGTCAGACAGAGATATTTGAAATAATTTTTTCGTCTTCTAGTCTGCGAATAACCATTGATAGAGGCACCACCCAGGGATTCAATTTAGGCTCTAAATGTACCAAAGAGTGGAAAGTAGCCAAGCCACGCTGTTTTCTAAAGCACTTTTGGCAGTAGTTGCACAGGCCTAGGGAAAAATGTCAATAGGTCTGTGGAGTTGCTTTGGCCATTTTTTATATTTGCTTTATTTTCCGGGAAACAACTAAAGATTATATCATGAGAAAAGCTCTTTTATATTTTTCAAGTGCAATACAAAAATAATTTAAAGAACTAGAAGATACAGCTAAACACTAAGTTTTTTTGTAGAATGACTTTTCTTAAAATTTGATTATGGCAGGCAGAATGATTATTTAAACTAAAATGGTTATCCTTTATATAATTAGCTACTTTCTCTCTGATCTAACCCAATTCTTTCAGGCACAAGAACATCTCTGGGGAAAGGGTTGAGGGGTTAACATTCAAGTCATTTCCTGTTCCTCGGATGCTGCCTGACCTGCTGTGCTTTTCCAGCACCACTCTAATCTTGGCTTTAACCTCCAGCATCTGCAGTACCCACTTCTGCCAGGTTAACATTCAAGGCACGCCTGTGTCACAAATGAAAAGTGCTCACAAAGGCCATGAGGCAATGTGATGGATAAGAGCACAAATAAAAAAGAAACAAGAAGTGGATAAGTATAAGGGGAGAAAAAAGTAGTTAAAAACTCATTCCAGAAATATTCACGTGAGCATAGTTTTAATATATGGGGTTAAAAGAAATTGTGCAAAGTCAGAGGAATGACAAAACTGGGTTAAACATCAATGAGGAGGCAACACAAGGGACAAGCATATTATAGCAGGTAAGTAGCACCAACTTGTTAAAAATATTGCATCCACAGAAAGATAACATGCTAAACTCCTGATCAATGCTGAGTTAGTTCTTTTTTGTTGATTCACTCGTGAGAAGTGGGCATTACTGGTTGGGCCAGCATTGATTGCCCTTCCCAAGAGAAGATAATGAGCTGGCTTCTTGAACCACTGCAATCCATTTGTTGTAGGTAGAGGAAGGAAGTTCCAGGATTTTGACCCAACAACCCAGTATGGATCAAGATCAAAGAAAGGTAAGAACTGGACAAGAGAAGGCACAAGCAAATTATTTATTAAAAGCAAAAATCTGAATTTTAATCATGACACAGTAGATGGAGGTGGCAACCCTATAGTTTCTACAGCTTTTAAATACAGACAGAACATTGTCCAACTAACAAGATTCTGGGTCAATTCTGGATGTAATCTTGAGTAGTTATCCAAGCATTATACATAAAATCACAGAACATCTCAGGAATGCTGATAACAGAATGCAAGTAAATGTTTGAGATAAAACTACTGGTCATATGAAAAGATGACTTAGAAGAAAGACTTTTTTTAAAAATTGACTAGAATACACTGTGATTGCAATAAGTCTAACACAGGGGTGAGTAGGACGAAACTATTTGAGAAAATGTTGGGAAAATTATAACCAAAACTAAATCCTGCTGGAATTTCAGTGCTTCTGTGAACCAGAAAACAACATCCTGGAAAAGCCCTGTGTCTTAAATTATTCTAATATAAAGCTGAAAAATTTTGAAAATATGAACATCACAATTTCCTCCATATTGCAACTGGAGAAACTGGAGGTACACACCCAGTAATAGCATGCTGTTTCTCTGCCTTCACCAACCACAAATACCATACAGATCAAGACAACCCAGAGAAACACTAAATTGAATCAGAATAACAACTGCATTAATATAGTGACAGCCTGTTGCAATAGCTCAAACATATTCTAAAAACTGTCTGTGATTGTACCATTGGCATTTCAGATGAATGCCAAATATATTAAAGACACCACTACTTCATGCCTATATGTGATACAATTGTAAAAAAAATCTAAAATCTCTACCAATTGGGATAAATTTATCAATCTTATTCCTGCAGCTGATAGAAAAATGTCACAATGACACAGCAGAGGGCTCCTATAAAGTATAAAGAACCACCCCTCTCTGAAACACAAGTTCAGTTCATAATCCAGGTGAACATAATTGATTAATGGTTCATTGCTAGACCCTAGGCTGGAAGCTCTAAGGTTGGGGCAGGATACAAAGCTTGGTGCACCAAAAGTGTACTACATCGAACCTGGAAGAATTAAATTTTCAGTTATCTCTTTTAGTCTCCCCTCTAAATCTCTAACCTGCAACAAGGAGTGTTTCAAGTCTTGGTGGTGGCTGAGGTGGTTTGAATAACTTGGAAGGGTCTTCCTCTGGCAATGGTGCCTCTCCTCGGCTCTGTCTTTGGGAATTTTCCAGCTGACGTCTGTGTAGGTACTGCAACAAAATGATAAAGTTGAATTTATGCTGCTGCCAAATCAAGTTTTTCAGAAAACTTAATTCTTTTAGATAACACCATCTTTCAAGTGGGATGGGGAGATCTTATTCTTAAATTAAGACTTTATTCACATCCTCAGATTCTTCCAAAAAGGAAAAAAGTGTCTAATTAGTATCTTCACCATCCACAGATATATTTGTAGGTTAGTTACGTAAATTCTTTATTAACAATATATATTCTTGTTACAAGTTACCATACCTTGTTAGATGTAATATTATGGTCACCTCTATAAATAAACCAAGAAACTTATAGTTAAGAGTGCTCATCTAACCATATAATAGGGTAAGCCAGAGGGTCAAACACTAGACCCTCCTTTTTGTTATCTAAATTGGATATTTGTGAACTGCACTGCGCCCATTCAAGTTTTTCCAAAGATCAGCCAAGAAAACGTTTGATAAGACAAGCCAGCCAAATTTAATTTCTTAAATAGCAAATGAATCTGATGACATCAGTGACAATAGGACTCAATTAAATCAATTAATACAACTTGACTTTTGTGCAATTATACAAATAATCCAGTAGCACAGTGGTTAGCACTGCTGCCACACAGTGCCAGGGACCTGCCTCAGGCGACTGTCTGTGTGGAGTTTGCACATTTTGCCCATGTCTATGCGGGTTTCCTCTGGATTCTCCGGTTTCCTCCCACAGTCCAAAAATGTGCAGGTTAGGTGAATTGGCCATGCTAAGTTGCCCATAGTGTTAGGTGAAAGGGTAAATGTAGGGGAATGGGTCTGGGTGGGTTACTCTTCGGAGGGTCAGTGTGGACTTGTTGGGCCGAAGGGCCTGTTTCCACACTGTAAGTCATCTAAGTAATCTAATCTAATTAAAATTAACACTGTACACTTCACCATGTAACCCAGTAGATTTGAATCATCCTTGTGCATCCTAATATTGAGCCTGAGAATGCTAGGTAGGGTAGAAGACAAAAGACACTGAACAAAAGTTTTACATCTTACAGGGCCAAAGGGGTGGTAATGAAGAAGGAATAGAAACCAAAAAGATGCGTTCAGAGCAGGGGTGGTATTATCTGAAAGTGAAAATTACACAAAACTGAAATATACTAAGAAAAGGAAATATAAAATGGGAGGGAGGGGCAGAGTTTTATGGTCTGAAATTGGTGAACTGAATGTTCAGCCCAGAAGGTTGTAAATTGTCTAATTAAAAGATGAGACACTGTTTCTCAAAATTACATTTTGTTTTGTTGGAACATCATGCCAAGTCAAGGACAAAGATGTCAGTGATGTTGGTGTAAAGAATTAAAACAAGAGACACCCAGAATCTGTGGGTTGCTGAGCTTGAGGACTATACAGGGGTGTTCCACAAAGCAGTAACCCAATTTGCATGTAGTCTGCCCAATGCAGAGTAGATCATGTAATGAGCAACAAACGTTGTACATTACATTGAGATTGCTTGTACTGGAAGGAATATTTGGGACCTGCTTTACTTTTGTTTTCAGCCAGTAGTACACTTATACTTAGAACATCTTTTACCTTCTTGTATTACCACATTTCCCTTTGGCCCAGCAAAACTAACTCTGTCATTCAATTACTCACTTCCCACCCTATTGTAGACCTTCGATTTGCCTTTGCCCCACCCACCATTTTCTTCAAATCTGTTACATCCAACTTTTCCCAATTCTGATGAAAGATTAACTGAAATGTCAACTGTTTTTCTACAGATGCTGTCTAACCTGCTCAGTATTTCCAGTATTTTGTATTTGTATTTCAGATTTCCAGCATTTATACCACTCAGCTTGGTCAGAATACTTTTAGCAGATTGATTTTAGGGAGATTGTAAACAAAAACTTGTGTTTCTAAACATACAATACACAATTTGCTTTACTCAAAAAGATTAATGGTGCATTTGAATTATACTCATCTCAAGTTACTACAGGAGAACAAAATTCACAGATGGGTATCTAAGGATGCAATTGTATTCACAGCATCAACACTGACAACTTTCAAATGATTGCCAAATACTTAAGGTTTGACTCACCACGAGGAAAACTGACCTTTCCCGGAGGGAAAAAAGGAGGCCAACAGAGTACTCAGTGTCAAAAAGAAACAGAGAAAATGAGGAAAGAAAAATACTAGGCTAACAAAAAGGATGTTTTTCTTTTAAAAGGTTTTTGAACATGAAATCCAAAGGGTGTGATTCACTTCCCCCAGTTAAGAATAACCTCCATGACATAATTATTGGGCAACCGTAAAGTCTGCGTCTACCACAGCTTGTAGTGATAGCATGATGATGGTATTTCTTCATTCTAAACTCTGCCAATATAGGAAGTTGTAGCTTTGATTCTACTTACTTGCTGTTTCTGTTGTTGCTGTTTAGTTACATTTCGCATGTAGGTATTATATTTAATGATATCTTGACTCATTTCATCCACTCTGTCCATTAACAGCTGAAGGTTCTTTTCTAGATGATTTCTGCAAGACAAATAATTATGAAATATGACTAATTGTTGTTCCTACATATTATACTAAAATGAATTAATCTCCATCAATCATTCTCTCAAATAAAGTACATTTAAAACACAGATCCCACTGCATTCCTTATAATACCAAGAAAGACAAAAATCAACAAGGGTGATATCTTACGACACAAGTATGTTTGTATTGACTTCCTCCAGGCCAAAATGGAAAGGTCGAAATAATAATTACCCTGATCTTCTAACCATTTTCAACAACCCAGTTGGTGAAGTCAAACAATCCAAGTGCTTTGCTGCATGAAGATTGGGAATTCAAACATATAACTAACAGGTAATTTTAGTTTGATACTGGCGATGTCTGAATGTATTCACAGCATTCAGGCAAAACAAAGGCCTAACTCTTTAAAAGTATGCAAGATGGTTGATGACATCGGGTTTTACAACCAGAAAAGTGGATTTATTGAAATACACTACTGCTGAGGTAGCAAGAAAGAATAATTTATGATTCATGTACCTAAACTTGACATAGCAGGTCAGTCAGCATTTGCGAAGAGAAAAGATAACTTAATTTACATTTGCACATACTGTAGTTGGATAATTCAGTTAAGACAAGTGAGTACTATCAACAGATCGAGTCCAACAAAGTTTATGCAAAGACTCTGTGGTTATGAATTAGGAAATCTGCTCCTGACATTGAAGTTTATCCTTCAGAAATATCAAAGTCTCCCATTACAGTATTCCACTTTTTTCTAAGGTATTTTGCCTTCGCAACTTTACATCAAGAGGGTTATTTCATTACAGATGACACAATGCATGAAAAAATTTCCTAATAGCACTTCTAAAACTACTATTCTATATGCATATGTTTGTCATGATCGACAAATGTAAAGCTCCAGATTAACCTTTTCCGTTGCTTCAAATACTTTATGGAGCTCAATCGCCTATCAGGTATGAGACCCTGATATTAACAAGGTGTTGGTAAAGGTCTATGAGAGTATGCCTGATTTGATAATTCTGGTCAGACTGTCTGCCTTGTTACCAGGCAGGAGCCTACACTTTAATGGGAGGAGGCCATAACACGCTGATGGCCTAGATGGTCAGGGTAGAAGGTCTGCAATAATATTAATTTTCATGTGTTTTCACAATTTTTACATGGATAGTTCAAGTCCCCTGACAAAATGACTTTCCTATTTTCATATTGTCTTCAGCGCAATTGATTTCTCTCTTCTGGCTGACTTGATAATTTATTAACGATATAAAAACTGCAGATCCTGGAATCCGAACTAGACAATCAGGCGGTTGGAAGAACATAGCAAGCCAGGCAGCATCAGAAGATAGAGAAGTCGACATTTTGGGTGTAACCCTTCTTCAGGGCTGGAGGTGGATGTAAGGGGAGCTGCAGATAAAGAGGGTGGCGGGGGGAGGGTGGTGAAGTGGAGATAGGTGAAGACAGGTAGAGGGTACAACCTGGTTGGTCAATGGAAGGAATGAATCAGGTTGGTGGCAGGGAGTAGTGGAAGGGAGGGGAGGGGCTGGGAAGGGAGGTTATTTGAAATTGGACAACTCAATGTTGAGTCCTCCAGGTTGTAGGCTACATCAGCAGATGAGGTGGCTGATTTTCCAATTTGCGATTTGGTTCATTGTGGCAATGGAGGAGGCCAAGGATGATCATGTCGGAAAGGGAGTGGGAAGGGGAATTAACATGGGCGATGACTGGGAGGTCCAGTCAATTCCTGCTGGTCTGGCTAAGATGCTCGGCAAACCATTCCCTAAGTTTATGTTTGGTCTCCTTGATGTAGAGAAGACCGCATCGGGAGCACCTGATATAGTAAGCTGGATTGGAAAAGAGGCAGGTGAACCGCTGTCTCACCTGGAAGGACTGTTTGGAGCCCTGGATGGAGATAAGGTGGTGGTATACTGACAGGTTCTATCTAGGGCCACAGACAGTCCTTCCAGGTGAGACACAGGTGAAGCTGCCTCTTTTCCAACCTAGTTTACTGCATCGGGTGTTCCCGATGAGGCCTTCTCTACATTGAACAGACTGAATGTAAACTTAGAGAACGGTTCGCCGAGCACCTTAAAGAAGTCCGTAGGCGCTGACTGGACCTCCCAGTCACCGCCCATTTTAATTCCCCTTTCCACTTCATTTCTGACCATCCTGGCCTAACCTCCATTCCCATTCCCATCACCCCCCCCAACTCCCCCCCTTTCACTCCTCCCTGTCGCCAACCGGATTCATTCCTCCCAGTGACCAACCAGGTCATTCCCTCTACCTGTCTTCACCTATTTCCATTTCACCACTTTGTCCCTACCACCCCCTTTATACCCACCCTGAGTCCTGAAGAAGGGTTACACCCAAAACATTCACTTCTCTACCTCCTGATACTGCCTGACTTGCTGTATTTTTCCAGCCTCCTGCCTGTCAATCTGACAGTTTATGGAATGCATCACATAGTTTGGTTTGTTTTGAATATTAGACAATATTAGGGCAGTTTCTTATGTAGCTTACTCCCACATTCCAGAAGTTCAATTCTGATCACCTTCTAGGTATCTGTACAGTGATTACGCCACCACTGTTTCTAAAGTCAACTCATCTGAGGGTGATATGTCGAAACGTAATTAGAAAAAAATTTGAAAAGATTTCTCTCCAGCTGCTATAACTAATGTGCAGTCAAATACTTTATTTAAATTTGGTGTTAGCACTTCCTATAAGATTACAATTTGATTATTTTGCAGTGCATTTAGATTATTGATGGTTCCCATTGTGTGAAGCCATATTAATACCGTAGATGTTTGGCACTGGTAATAGTCTATTGGTTGCCATAACTACATACTTCGACACAATATTCAAATTGGAGTTTCAACAGACCTTGCATTTGATTAAATCCATTTGCAGTGTTCTAACCAGCAGTGACATTTCTAACATTAACAAAGAGCATTATTTGTTTTTTTCATGGGTTGTGGACATCACTTGCAAAGCCAGCATTTGTTACCCATCACCACTTCTAAATAGGTGGCAGCCACTCTGTGATTCTTTTCTCAGGACATGCCTCTATCAATCAGGGTCCACTGGCCAATCAATCAGCACTCTTCTTTCACCGAGTATAAATGTAGTTTATCCTTGACTTTGGTATTCCTTGAGAACTTTCCTAATTAGTGCAAGGCAAAAAGCTTCAACCAAATCAGCATGAGAAGTACATCAGGCTATAAAGGTTCATAGTCATAACATATGACTGTGATAGGTGCTATCCAATTGATGTTTTTTTTAAAATTATGAATCAGGTTTAGACTGACCAAACTAAGAGTCAGAAGGCAGCAAAGCCTTTCATCGTGGACTGGTTTAGAATCATAGGCCCAATTTTCCAATGATTTATAAGAAAATATGTCGAAATCTATTAACACTAACACAGTCCATGGGAAACTATTGGAGTGCATTACTTTGAATAGTTCTGGAGCACTGCAGCATTTCAAAGACTCTTTTGCAGTCATTCATGTTGAGCTCTTTAATCGTTCAAGGCATTATTTGTTTAGTAAACCTTTTAATTGTCAAAACATTTGGAAGTACTAAAGAAAAAAACTTTGACTATGCATTTCATGATGGAGTTCAGACTGGCTGTAATATATTATTTTACAAATTACTTATTGTGGGCAATCAGATTCTGGCTAACGGTTCTAAAAGTTGAAGTATACATGCCTGCTTTATGTAAAGTAATTACAGCTATTTTATGCCAGAAAATCAATGGAGATTATTTATTTTTGTTTGTTTGAATTCCCAAAAGAGAGTCCTCTTCTTGGTTTATCCTATAAGAATTTGTTTTTTGTTATTTTTTATTCCCCATCAACTACTTCCAGCAGTCTAAAACCCCGTTAGTGAATTGCCAGGGGCCTGTGCTGGCATTGTTCCAGTGCCTGTGTTGGTCATTTTATGTACATTATGACAGCGGTAACTTGGCTCCACCAAAAGGTACATGGCAATCTTTTGTTTACTTCTTTCAGCTTTAACATAAATTTAAACATTGTAAACATACAGCAAGAAAACTGTAGTAGATGGAGGTGTAATGGTAAGGTCAGTGGGCGAATATTCCAGAGGTCCAGGTTACTGCTCTGATGATATGGGTTTATATCCTAGCATGGAAACTGATGGAATTTAAAATGAAAGCAAATCTCAAGAATGTTTGCCTGAAATTATCAATAGTTGTAAAGGTTCGCCTGATTTAATAATCAAGGATTAAATTAACATATTTATAATTTTACTCTAATTAATATTTGCTAATATTTTAAAAATCCAAGCTAATGCGTGACTTATGCCATAAACCAGCAAATCAGGAAGAAGGTGAAGATTGCTGGAAAGAGAAAATTAAAACAAAAAAATTATTGTGTCAGAAGATTTAAATCATCAAAACAATAATTGTGAAAATGCATTAAGCTTAACATCATTGTGTAGTCTTAGTTATTTACTGACAATGATCCCAAACAATAGCAGAAAGCACTTACATTGGTGCTGCAGAGGAAATGGAAGTTATAGTATTCCACAAATCATATGATATCAAATATCGAAATTACAAAGACGAAGAATTAGTCTTTACAAATTTACAAATGATTAGATTAGATTACTTACAGTATGGAAACAGGCCCTTCGGCCCAACAAGTCCACACTGACCCTTCAAAGAGCAACCCACCCAGACTCATTCCCCTACATCTAACACTATGGGCAATTTAGCATAGCCAAATCACCTAACCTGCACACTTATGGTTATTGAAAGGAAGTATCTACTAAAGGAAGTAGATTGGAGGAGATTCTTTAATGACATTTCCACTGAGATTATCACTGAGCATGAAGGATAGATATTTACTTAAACGTAACACTGTTAAACTAAACAAAGACCATAATTAGATCAGCCATGATCTTACTGAATGGTGGAGCAATTTGATGGGTTAGTTGGCCTACTCCTGCTCTTACTTCCTATGGTCTCAGAAAGACTGAAAACATTAGCTACAATTCCTGCGACAAGACCATAAAACAACTTACAAGTATAAAGGTAAGAAAATTCAGAAAGGTGATGACAGAAGCAAACAGAGATCTAGGAAAAACTGTAAGAGTTAAGCCTTGGCATAACAACTAAAAAATATTGAGAACAGTTAAAGAAGCAGCAAAAACCATAAAACCTGCAGACAGGCTTGAAACTGTAACTTGAAAATAGTAAATACAGTTATTCAGAATAACTACTTCCTCATCGTTCAAACAATTTGATGCGATTAACATGCCCTGCTTAAATGATAATAACTTAAATATCACTAAAAAAAATACATTTTGTTGAAGCTTTTTAGCTTGCACTCAGGAGGACAATTTTCAAGAAGAAAAATGCAATTTAAAGTGAATAACATTTATACTAGGTCAGAGAAGACAGCTGATTGTTGACAAGTAGACTCTGATTGGCTGCAGTGTTGCAACAGAGAATGCAACAGCTGGATGATGATGGACAGTTGATTTTCAAAAGTGTTTTAAATTTTAAATTAGATGCAACGTCTCTTGAATTCAAAGTAATCCTGAATGGGCAACTAATTACACTGACAGCCAATTCAAAATATTCAGGCTCTCAGTGGCACACTTGCATGCACTGGAGGCTGTGTATTAGAATATACAGGACCCTGTTTTTTAATAGATATAAAGAATGTATACACATCACACCCCTTTCAACCCATTATAGCCTCTTGGAGAACATTACTTCCTTCACTTAAAAAAAACCCAACTGTTCACTGTTTGCCCCTTAGCCAATTTTGTATCCATGCAGCTCTACCCATTTAATCCTATGGATTTATGAGGTATAACCTTAACTGCCTTTTCAAAGTCCATTTACACACACATCAACCACACCAACACTATCAATCATCCCTGTTACTCAATTTGATGAAACTATTCAGACATAGTTAATAACTAAGAGATTTGTGCTTGTTTTCATTTTTTAACTCATGGTTTACCTGATCCAGAAATGCTTGGTGCAAATATTAATGCTTGAAATGAATAGGTGTGGCACCATTCCTTACCCAAGTATCATATAAATTATCGATTTTTCATGTTTATTTTATGTTTGGATTTTAAATTTTGAGTTCCTAACAAATAGGCTGTCTGTGTGTACAAAGTTAATAGTTGCCTTACAAGTATTACTTGTAGTCATGGTGGTTTGGTTTAAAACATTTGAAAGGCTGACTTTGGTGGCTTAACAGAATTTTTTTTAAACTTTAGGCTTTAATGACGCAACAAGCCAGACAAATGTAAGTCAAGCTTTCAGTTAGAAATTTCTGGACTCTCAGGCTTTGTTTAAGCTCAGAGAAAACTAACATAGCTCAGAGTGAGAGATTTTGCTTGGAGATGTATGCGCAGAGCAGTGCTCCTGAGGAGAGTAGAACACAGTAAAACTAGAGTTCGCGATGGTCCGAAATCAGAAGTGTTAGAGCAAAACCCTGAAGAGGACTTGGAGTCAAGTTTGTTTTAAACTCAGGTTTTATAAGATGTTCCAGTCTAGATATCCACTCATCAAAGGTATAGACAAGGGGATTCAGGCATAAATACTGTACAAGGGTTGCTGCATAAGAGATTTGTTTTTCACTTTTTTAAAAAAAGAATTGATAAAGGAGCACTTTGAATTTAAAGGATGATCATTTAATGTATTTAAACTCACTGAATTTGTTAACAGATTTTAAATTTTTTAAAATTTATTTTGCTCAATAAATTTTGGTATCATTGTTCAAACAAAATCTGCAACACTGTGTTTCTGTCTGAGTGAAAGACCACCTCATTAAAACCAAAACAAAAGATTATCTATGATGCCAGAGTTCAGTCTGTAATAGCATCAGCTTAAATAAAAAAAAGCAGTTGAAAGAACTAAATAAGCAAACCCAAATTTGACGTCTAAAATTGCCTGCCAACAGAGAAACTGGAGATAATATGCTAGATGTTTATATTTAGATTTTTATAAAAAGATCCATAATTAAGATATTTTCCCTTTCGAAGAATGCTTAAATATTTGTCAACTGGATCTTATTATTAAAAAAAATTACACCCTTGGGCAAGATCTGTTCTGTGTTGCTTTGCTCCTGACCTGGCTGGTAGGTCAAGTCTTCATCAGTAACAGACTAAGGAATACAAGTTACTATACAAAGTTTTTTCCACCGGACACAAACTCTTCAAACTTTTTTAAACGTGTCACACAAAGTAAAGAACATCTAAGGAAAATTACTGCCTGCAAAATTATGAACATATATAGTTAAATATCACACACCACCAGGTTATAGTCCAACAGGTTTATTTGGAAGCACTAGCTTTTGGAGCACTGCTCCTTCATCAGATGGTTGTGGAGTATAACCATGAACATATATGGCACATAACAGTAGCAACATACAGATATGTAAAAGGTAAAGTCACCATTTTCCAGACCAGACCACAAGGCTGCTCTCCCATTACAGAGTGACAACTGATGGCTGTTTAACCTAGGGGTCACCACGCCTCAGGCGAGGGGAGACATGAGGAGGGCGATCCTTCATGGTAGCCCCTTTAGCCGATTTAGGGACTGAACCCACATAGTTAGCGTCACTCTGTATTGCAATCATCCATCAAGCCAAGTGAGCTAATCAACAAGATTGGTAAATTTATTTCAAACCCTTCAAGGAAGCTGTGGGTTGGATAATTAAAATAGGGCTACAGTTTCTAACATTGTGAAGTTGTATTCACAATGTAAATAGCTGTTTTCTCTTCTTTCTTAATCAAACAGGCCCTTCTTCATTTACATGCCTATGTGGTAATAGTGAGTACTTTAGCATCCAGATAAAATATTTGCTTAACATGCACAGCAAAATGACTGAACAAGATTGAAACAAAGCTTCATTTCATTTCCTTTTCTTTAAATATTTGCACTCTTTTATAAAATAGTGTTTTAACTTCTATTTCCAGAAGCTACAGCCTCTGAAAAAAGACATTCATATACAAGCACAATCTTTTGATTTACTAAGCAACATGTTTCTTTGAACTGGGCTATGATGTTGCAGGTGGTCTGCAATACATTGCCCAAGCAGATATTGCTCATTTCTAGACATTGAGCATAAATATCCCATTCACCTACAATGGCAGTTAAATTGTTCTTCACCTCATCCAGCATTTGTGAAAACACTTCCAGCAATAAGCAGCAAAACCTTTCCAATTTTTCCCCTCGGCTGGCTTAAGCTCAACTCAGCAAAGACCGGAAATACAAACTTAGAGCTTTTTGGTCTTAAGACAAAAAAAGTACAGTCGGTTCTGATATACTGTGATAGTTCCATTTTCGAGCGATCTCACGTTGTGAGAAAATCGCACAATAGCCACACCATTTAAACTAAAAAGGGCTGGAATCGGGTTATAGTCAATACAGGTAAGGAAAGTTTGCATTCTACAAATAACATCTAAATTCTTCAATCGCGTCAAAGCCAAGTCATGTTAAAGAAAGGCATTATAGCAGAATCCACTGTACACCATTTGATTCCTCTTCACTGTGGTCCAGTGGGAAATGTCTAGCTTATTTCTAATGCCATTATTTCAAATTCGGCATTGGAAAGTACTTGGAGGCTCTTGTAGTGCATCTTAATATCCCTCCCTCTGAGCAAGGAGACCCAGGTTCAAGTCCAACCTGCTGCAGATATGCCTTGGTAGCCAGAGGATTGGAAAGTGTTTAAAAACCAGAGCTGAAAATGTGTTGCTGGTTAAAGCACAGCAGGTTAGGCAGCATCCAAGGAACAGGAAATTTGACGTTTCGGGCCAGAGCCCTTCATCAGGCTGTTCCTTGGATGCTGCCTAACCTGCTGTGCTTTAACCAGCAACACATTTTCAGCTCTGATCTCCAGCATCTGCAGACCTCACTTTTTACTTTAAAAACCAGAGGACAACTAAAAAAGCATTAAGTCAGGCAAAGATGGGCTGTAAAGGTAGGCTTCCTCACAATATAAAGGAAGATTGCAAGAGTTTTTTTGCAGATATTAAAGGTATGAAAGAGGCAAGAATGGACATTGGAGCAGTGGAAAATGAAAAGTAGTAGTGGGAACTAATAGGTACTTTGAATTAATTTTCTCAGTTAAAGACTGAGAAGCATATTAAAACTCCGAGAGAGTTGGAGGCAAAGGTGAGTGCTGTGACCATCACATTGGAAAAGGTGTTGGGAAGCTGAAGGGTATGAAGGTGGATAAATAGCCTGGACCGGATTAATTACAACTCAAAATTCTGAAGGAGAAAGCTGAGGAGATCGTGAAGGCATTCGTGGTAAACTTTCAGGAATCACTGGAGTCAGGGAGGGTTACAGGAACAGGAGCAGGTGCAAATTAGTGCATGCTGGAGATCACAAGTGAGTAAGGCAGCAGCCATGAAGAATGCAAACTAAAGTTAAGTCTAGAAGAGGCAGAAGACAGGAAACTGTAGGTCAGTTAGCCTGGCCTCAGTCGTTGGTAAGATTTTAGAGTCCATTATTAAGGATGAGATTACTGAGTACTTAGAAGTGCACGGTAAAATAGGCCTGACAAATTCTTTAAGGAAATAACAAGCAAGTGAAACAAATGAGAGTTAGCAGATAAAACCTATTTGGATTTCCACAAGGCCTTTGACAAGATGGCTGTGAAATAAGAGTCCATACTGCGAGGGGCAAGATACTGGCATGGATACAAGATTGGTTGAGTAGTAGAAGGCAGAGAATGTGAAGAAAGGGGTCATTTTCAGGAGGTCAGCAGATGACCAGTGGGGTTCCATCGGGGTCACTGTGGGGACTACAGCTATTTCACATCATACATCGATGATCTAGACAAAAGAACTGAAGGCATTGTTGCTATGTTTGCACGTAATGCAAAGATAATTGGAAAGACAGGTGGCATTGAGATGATAGGGAGGCTGCAGAAGGACCTGGACAGGCTAAGTAATGGGCAAAGAAATGGCAGATGAAATACAATGTGAGAAAGCATGAGATTATGCACTTTGGTTGGAAGAATACAGGGATAGATTATTTTCCAAATGGAGAAAGACTTCAGAAATCTGACCGACAAAGAGACTTAGGATTTCTAGTTTACCATCCCCATTAGGCAACATGCAAGTTCAGTCGGCAATTAGGAATGCAAATGCAATGTTATGATTCGTTTTGAGGATCTAAAACAAAAGAGTAGGGACATACTGCTGAGGCTGTAAGGCTGTGGTCAGACTGCATTTGGGATATTAATAGCAGCTTTTAGTCCTGTATCTAAGGATGGAGGGGGTCCAGAGGAGGTTTACAAAAATGATCGTAGGGATACAGGCCTTGTCAAATGAGAAGTGGCTGAGGACTTATAAGGACAAGGGGGAACCTCATTGAAACTTACAGGCTTGGGTAGTATCGACATGGAGAAAATATTTCTAATAGTAGGCAAGACTAGGATCCGAAGGCACAGCCTTGCAGTGAAGGGATGACCCTTTAGAGGTAAGAAGGAAATTCTTCAACCAGAGGATGGTGAATCTGTTTTGGAGGCCAAGTCATTGAGTGTATTTGAGACAGAGATAGATAGTTCTTGATTGGTAAGGGGATCAAAGGTTGCAGAGAGAAGCCAGGAGAATAGGGTTGAGAAACATGGTCGAATGTCTAGCAGACTCGATGGGCCGTCAGGTCTAATGCTGCTCTTACGTCATATGGTAACATGACGTGCCTGAACATGAATTATGAGAAGTATCTACATTTTGATTAAAACTAGAACCTACTTGAGTTGAAGGCCCAAAACAAGTTATTTCTACAAATAATGGCAGAAATTGGATCGACACAGCACTGTTCACACGTTAAAATTTTCTAAAGTACATCACTGTCAAAAAAAACTGAACCCTCTTCTCCTTCCCCTAAAAACCAAGGAAAAAAACAACTGACACAATCCTTTTCTGAAATTATCTGCAATTTTGTTCCTTTCTTAATCAAGCAAGGTTAGAAGTCACACAACACTAGATTATAGTCCAATGAAGCAATGCTTTGAAAGTTTGTGACTTCAAATAAACCCACTGGACTATAACCTAGTGTCGTGTGACTTCTGACTTTGTCCACCCCAGTCCAACACCAGCACTTCCACATGTTAATCAAGCAGGCTATTCAACTAGCTGTACGAAGTAAATACCTCACTGCTCAAATGAAATGTTCACTTAAAATGCATCACATTTTGCACAAGAATAAAATAACAAATGAAGTGTCATAAATGTTTTAACTATTAGAAATGCAACAACAAACCTGCATATTGCAAGGTTACCAGCCACCACATCATTTATTTTAGTGGCATGAGTTGAGGGAGAAATGCTAGCTGGGACACCAGGACAACTATTCAGCCCTTTTCCAAAAAAGGTCCATGAGAGTTTAAGTCAGGAGAACAGTTCAGTATCTCCTACAATGCAACACTACACTGATGTGCCAAACTAGACTGTGAAGGAATAAAGTAACACATGAACACACAATCCTTGATTCAGAAGCATAACAAATAATTTCATTACTGACATCAGTTATAGAGTTATAGAGTCAGAGTCATTTAGCATGGAAACAGACCCTTCGGTCAAACTTCTGAAAAGTCATATTGAACTCGAAATATTAGCTGATTTCCTCACCACAGACACTGCCAGAGCTGCTGAGTTTTTCTAGCATTATTTGTTTCAAGTTTACAGCATGTGCAGTATTTTGCTTTTATTCATTACCTACGCAATCTAGGGTATATTACCATGAACAGTCAAATAACGATTCCTCAAAAATTCAAACAGTGAATAATCACTGAAGTAGAAATAAATGAACATTCCAATAATTTGGTTAGAATTTAAAAATTGACAGCTAATTTCAGTCTATTCATATCCATATGTAGGATATCGAATTGTTTCAAGCTGAAGCATTAGGGGCTTGTCACATTTAACTCCTTCAGTAGGTGAAAACTGTACTTAAACCTTTACCTATTATTTGCACCTAATAACATAAGATGCATCAAAGAATTAATTTCACTTGTGCTGATACAAACTTCACCTTGGTAAGAACCAAAGATTTATCACTCCCTCGATGTTCGGTATAATGAACATCTCACAGTAAAAACCTAAAACACACACTGACCAATCAATATAGGCCTTAAGCAAATAAAGCAAAACAGATAGCTTTGGCAAATAGGGTTAAGGAGAATCCAAAGGGTTTTTACAAGTCCATTAAGGACAAAACGGTAACTAGGAAGAGAATAGGACCCCCAAAGATCAGCAAGGAGCCACAGGAAATGGGGGAAATACTAAATAAGTATTTACATCAGTGTTTACTGTGGAGAAGGGCTTGGAAGATAAAAAAAAAGTGCCATCTTGAAAAATGTCCATATTACAGAGGAGGAAGTGTTGGATGTCTTGAAAATGCATAAAAGTAGATAAATCTCCAGGACCTAATCAGTTGTACCCTAGAACTCGGTGGGAAGCTAGGGAAGTGATTGCTGGGCCCCTTGCTGAAATATATGTATCATTGATAGTCACAGGTGAGTTGCCAGAAGACTGGAGGTTGGTTAACGTGGTGCCACTGTTTAAGAAGGGTGGTAAGGACAAGCCAGGGAATTATAGACTGGTGAGCTTAACGTGGTGATGGGCAAGTTGTTGGAGGGAATCTTGAGGGACAGGATTTACATATATTTGGAAAGGCAATGACTGATTAGGGATAGTCAGCTTGGCTTTGTGGGGGAAATCATGTCTCACAAACTTGACTGAGTTTTTTGAAGAAATTACAAAGAGGATTGATGAGGGCAGAGCTGTAGACGTGATCTTTACGGTATTGATTAAGGTTTTCGATAAAGTTCCCCATGGAAGACTGATGAGCAAGGTTACGTGCCATGGAATACAGGGAGAACGAGCCATTTGGATACAGAACTGGCTCAAAGATAGAAGACAGAGGGTGGTGGTGGAGGGTTGTTTTCAGACTGGAGGCCTGCGACCAATGGAGTGCTACAAGAATCGGTGCTGGGTCCAATACTTTTCAAAATTTATATAAATGATTTGGATAGGAACATAGTAGTATAGTTAGTCAGTTTGCAGATGACACTGAATTGGAGTGTAGTGGACAGCAAAGAAGGTTACCTCAGATTACAACAGGACCTTGATCAGATGGGCCAACGGGCTGAGGAGTGGCAGATGGAGTTTAATTTAGATAAATGCAACGTGTTGCATTTTGGGGAAGCAAATATTAGCAGGACTTATACACTTAATGGTAAGGTCTTAGGGAGTGTTGCTGAGCAAAGAGACCTTGGAGTGCAGGTTCATAGCTCCATGAAAGTAGACGTGCAGGTAGATCGTATAGTGAAGTATGCTTTCCTTTATTGGTCAGAGTATTGAGTATAGGAGTTGGGAGGTCATATTGCAGCTGTACTGGACATTGGTTGGGCCACTTTTGGAATATTGCGTGCAATTCTGGTCTCCTTTCTATCAGAAGGATGTTGTGAAACTTAAAAGGGTTCAAAAAATATTTACAAAGATGTTGCCAGGGTTGGAGGATTTGAGCTACAGCAAGAGGTTTAATAGGCTAGGGCTGTTTTCCCTGGAGCGCCAGAGGCCAAGGGATGACGTTATAGAGATTAATAAAATTATGAGGGGCATGGATAGGGCAAATAGACAAGGTCTTTTCCTGGGGTGGGGGAGTCCAGAACTAGAGGGCATAGGTTTAGGGTGAGAGGGGAAAGATATAAAAGAGACCTAAGGGGCAACTTTTTCACACAGAGGATGGTGAGTGTATGGAATGAGCTGCCAGAGGAAGTGGTGGAGGCTAGTACAATTGCAACATTTAAAAGGCATCTGGATGGGTATATGAATAGGAAGGGATATGGACTGGGTGCTGGCAAGTGGAATTAGATTGGGTTGGGATAGCATAGATGAGTTGGACCAAATGGTCTGTTTCCATGCGGTACATCTCTATGACTCTATGAGGAATATGAACACATTTTTTTAAAAACTAATTTCATATTCTTTGAAAATCAAACCACCACTCTTAAAATTCCTTGAAGGGTTAATGTAACTACTCATGAAACAGAAAAAAAATGAACAATTTTGCTACTATATTTGGCATTAACTATGGTCTGGTCTAAAAATCTTTTTTTTAAATGATGTACAAAAATAAATGCCCAAGTTTTATGTTTAAAGGGAAAAGGAATCTTTTAAAACATTTTCATTATATCCCAAACCTGTGTCTCTGGAACACAAGAATTCAGAGATGGAATTGAAAAAAATATACTACACAACATGTTCCTGGAATGTTAACATTTTGTTTAAATTCTGACTAAAATCTTTTCCACAATTCCTACACAAAATACTCTTTGGAGATTTTTTTTTTTACCTGAGAGGTGACATTAAAAAATACCATAAGGCTTGGTTTCTAATGAGCTCATGTCAAGAACAAATTAGGAAATGTACAATTTTTCACAGACAATTTCAAAAGTATTCACGCATTTAACAGAGAGTCTAAATGGACTTTACAATACTGAATGTGGAATAACTTTTTTTTGAAAGGGAAAAGAATTGAGATCTAAAAATTAAGAAATGAAATTTGCTTACATTTAAAGAAAAAAAACAGGTAAGTGAATATTCATCCATCAATTTGTATAATTTTTTAAAGAAACAGGCAATTCTGCAAAATACATCTCAGTGAATGTTTGACGCATCTCCATAATCAATTAAGAATTCACCTTATGGAAAATTGTAAGTACGAACTTTCACTCTGTAATATGTTTGTGACAGCTCCAATACTAAACTATCGAAAAAGCATTCTCTCAAATTATCCCCATTAACTTCTACAGTCGAGCCTTTAGCCTTGGCTCAATGAAAGCAATTCTGCCTGCAAGTCAGAAGGCTGTGGACTCAAGTACCAATCCATAGTCATTAGTACAAAATCTAGGCTACATTTCAGTACCATATTGATGGAGTTCTGCACTGTTAGACGTGCCATCTTTTGATATATCTTTTACACCTGAGGAATTTTTAAAAGTCCCAGATACCATTCACTGAATAGCAGGGAAGTGCTTCTAGCAGTATGACTGCACTTCGCTGTGCCCGATGTGGCCTCCTCTATATTGGGGAGACAGGCCGCTTACTTGCGGAACGCTTCAGAGAACACCTCTGGGCCGCCCGGACCAACCAACCCAACCACCCCGTGGCTCAACACTTTAACTCTCCCTCCCACTCCACCGAGGACATGCAGGTCCTTGGACTCCTCCACCGGCAGAACACAACTACACGACGGCTGGAGGAGGAGCGCCTCATCTTCCGCCTGGGAACCCTCCAACCACAAGGTATGAATTCAGATTTCTCCAGTTTCCTCATTTCCCCTCCCCCCACCTTGTCTCAGTCGGTTCCCTCAACTCAGCACCGCCCTCCTAACCTGCAATCCTCTTCCTGACCTCTCCGCCCCCACCCCACTCCGGCCTATCACCCTCACCTTGACCTCCTTCCACCTATCCCACCTCCATCGCCCCTCCCCCAAGTCCCTCCTCCCTACCTTTTATCTTAGCCTGCTTGGTTACTCTCTCTCATTCCTGATGAAGGGCTTATGCTCGAAACGTCGAATTCCCTATTCCTGAGATGCTGCCTGGCCTGCTGTGCTTTGACCAGCAACACATTTTCAGCTGCACTTAGTTGAAACCTGGCCCTCATCTCATTACTGTTTGTGGAACCTTACTTGCACATATAGCAACTATATTTTCCTACATTACAAAAGTGACTGCTTCAAGAAAGTATTTTAGTGGCTGGGAACTACTTGAAGGGCCTCAAACACATCAAAAATAACTCACAAATGCAGCTCCCTCCTTCTTTGCTATCTTTTCTCAATATCAACCAGGGAATATTAGTTTAGGGATAGATCAGTAAGAGCAGGCATTCAAAGGGATATATCAGAATATTCAGAATAAGTATATTCTTAGCACAAATAAAATTTCCAAGAGAAGGACCTGCCATCCATGGATAACTAAAGACATTGAGGAAACCAAACTTAAGGACAAAGCATTTAACTGTGCAAATGTGAATTTCAGGTCAGGTGACGGGTCAGAATACAAGGAATGGCAGTGAATAACTCAAGGGTTAGTCAGGTCAAACAAATTACAGCATGAGAAATATGAAGAACTTCTAAGGGTATCTGCAAAGGGAAAGAGTAAATAAAGTCAGTCTTGGTCCTCTGGAGGGTGAGAATGAGGAGTTAATAGTCAATAGAAAAGAAATGCAGACATAATTAATAAAGACTTTGCTTCTGTCTTCACTATTGTAGACTCAAAACATATTCCACCAATATCTGGAAATCAGGAGAGTGAAAGAGCATTTCAACTCAGTGAAATTATCAGTAGGGAGATGGTACAAAGGATATTGATGGAGCTGTAGGACCTGAGGAACTTCAGCTTAGGATCTTAAAAGAGATGTCTCATGAGGTTGTAAACGTGTTGATGATAATTTTCCAAAATTTGATTCTGGAAAGATTTCATAATGTTGGAGAATAACAAATAGAAAGCGAATGTGTTAACATTGAAACCAATCTGATTCTTCTTCGGAAGAAAGAGAGGTTGGAAAATGATGATTTTTATGCTGTTGACAAAGATGAAAGGAACAAGTGGAACAGATGGTGACAGTGCCCAGGGCAAAAAGCAAAATGGTGGTAGATGGGTTTTATAGATCAAAAATAGATGTTAATGGCACACATTAATAGCAGAAAACAGGTCAACTCTGCTGAGAGCCAACCTATGCAAACAAGACACTGAAGGAAGGGGGTGTCTACTCAGAACAAATGAATGTTTGTGATCTGATGCTGTTGAACTCAACGTTAAATCTGCCTAGGTTATATACGTCTAAACGGAAAATGAAATGTTGCTCCTCTTACTTGTGCTGGGCTTCGCTGGAACACTGCAGTGGGCAGAGGACAAAAATGTCAGCATGCTAGCTCTGCTGCAGTGTCCCAACAAAGCAAGGTTGCAGGCCAATTATGGAAAGTTTAAGTTAGCATGCAAAGATCGGGCAGATGAAATATAATGTGGATAAGTGGGAAATTGTTCACTCTGGTCGGAAGAATGGAAGGAAAAACGCAGTCTTATTTAAACCAGAAATTACTGCAGAATTCCAAGAGGTATATAGCTAATATAGTGCATGAATCACAAATCATTAGTATGCAAGTACAACAAGTAATTAAGGCTAATGGAACGCTATCCTTTAATAGGAGGGGAATCGGACATAAAAGGAGACTGTGTCAGTTGTACAGTGCATTGTGAGACCGCATTTTGAATAGTGTGTGCAGTTCATCCTATTGAAAGGAAAGAATTAAATGTGTTGGAGGTGGCTTACTAGACTGATACCGGAATCAGTGGATTGTCGTGATTAGACAGGTGGGCTTAAGAGACCTTGAATGATTTTGACAGGATGGATGTGGAAAAGGATGTTTACTCTGGTGGCAGAGTCTATGGAAAATAAAGAGCATGAAAGCATGGGAAGGGTTAAAGCATGAAGACCACTGGCAATCTGTGATCTGTGGAAGGCAGGATGGGATAAGAATAGTGGAATGCTTTTACACCAATTCGCAGAGTACGGTAAAGGCTGAAAGGTCACTACAGCGAGATGAGATAACAGTTAGTAGAGCTAGTTTCCCTGTTAAGTGTCATTATGACAGGATTGGGACATGACATTAAAATATCTAATTAATAGTTAGTAGAGTCAGCTTGAGACAGGAGACTATTATCATAGATGGAATAGCTAAATATCTATCGTGATAGGTTAGTCTGGAACGGAAGATCACTGTAGCAGAGGTGATTATAAATGTCTAACCATGACATTAGAATAACATCAAGTAGAATGTACAACTAAAGAGATAATGGGAACTTACATCACTGGTTTATTGTGTAGCTAGAGTGAGGTACTTTGATTAATGTTGTGGTTCTGTTCGCTGAGTTGGGAATGCGTTGCCAGCTCGGCGATCAGAACCACAACAACGAGCACCCGAGCTACAAATCTTCTCACAAACTTTGATTAATATAGTTGGACATGCTGATAAGCTGACAGAAACAAGATCTAAAAAACCACAGACCCTGAGGTTCGTGGGCATTCGAGAATCTACTTTCTCAGTGTCACGGTTTTTTTTAACAAATAAAAGACCTACTTCTTGAAGAACTTGGAGTCTCCTGGTGGATTCTCTACATTTTCTCCATGACAAGTCCAGAACTGGGAGAAACCATTTTATAATTAGGAGCTACCGTAATTAATGGGCATGGATGAGGGAGCACTTTCTTTCTCAGAGATTTATACAACTTTGGAACTCCATGTATCAGAAAGTGGTGGAGGTGGAGTCACTGGATAATTTTAAAGTAAAGATCAATAGATTCTTGTTAGGAAATCAAAAGTTATTGGGATAGACGGGAATACGGAATTCAGTACACAAACAGATCGGTCATGAAATGGTAGAGCAGGGCTGATAGATTGAATAGCGTACTTCTGTTCTTCATTCATAAGTACACATGAATTAATATGTTTCCATCACATTTGGTATTTTTCTCTTGGTTAGGGAAAATGCTGTATTGCAAAACTGCAGCTCTTTTGAAGCTCTTTTATAGTGCACAGCTGTAGCACTCTTATTTTGTGGGTGCCGAAATTGTGGTAATTCTTCAGATGAAGAAAAGGAATTAATAATTTGAAAGATAATATTTCTCTCCAAAGAATAGGGTTTTAGCCTCTTTCGGCCCACTCATTCATTCAATCGCTGCAACTTTCTCCATTGATCTCCAACATTCCTTCCCTCTAACAAAATACAACCACACATCCCTTTCTGCACCTCTTTCTACTTTTGGGCAAGTTCTTATTAACTCAATTACTAATCCATCAATTCAACAGAGTGTATCTCTTGGGATAATGCAGCTGTTAACCTATGTCCTTCCTCTCTATAACAAAAAAAGGTACTGATACAAAATTCTTTTAAAATTAGTAGTACAGAATATTGCTCATGAAAATTTCAAATAGTTCAATATTAAAACAGGCATAACTGATAATACTAACTCTGTGCACATGAGTAAAACCAGGCTAACGTTATGTCAAAAAGTCTGATTGATAGCAGCTTTATGTGCTGCCATCATACTAGCAAAGTATCACATTACCAACCCCCCTCATTATCCGTTCTGTTAATAATTTTGAAAGAAAAACTGATTTAATAACAGCAAGCCAATCTAAGGAACAAGACTGCAGTTGCTATGGGCTTACACATGGTCAAACAAAATCCAACGACAATTTCAATTGGCAGGAAAGGTAAGATTTTACCTAGGAAAATACTACCTAATTTAAAAAGATTGATGGCTGTGTTTGTGTTACAAATTAAACCGCATATAAATGGAATTTTCCAGAATGAGCTAAAATTCAGGTACAATACTAATCGTTTGTGGATTTTACAGACACTGAGGAACAGTTGTTCTGAACCGGATGTATTTGTGCCAATACAGTGCCGATCACTCAGTACTTGCCATCAACAAAACAAACAAACATATGTGAAGATAAAGTATACTAGGCACAACCGTGACTATAATTTCAAGAGCATTAAAATGGCATTTCCCTTCCAATGTCAGTTCTAAAGTATAACATTCAAAAATTGGGCAAATGCACTTTCCATACTGCAATTTAGCCTGATTTCAATTTTTAAAATATGCAAAATCCTTGCAACTGAAGTTGCTATCGCCAGATTTTTAAAAATCAATTTTGAAATATTTGCTCTTTTATTTTTCACAAAGAATTGTTTTATGATCATAAAACGTTTTGCATCATAAAATACAAATAGAAGAGGAATATGAAGCATCTCTTGTTATGATCCTGAGAGGCTTGTATCTTAATAGATATATATTATATAGCAACTGAAGGAAGAGTCATAGGACAAGCATTGTAATTTTAAGATTCTTAATGTAACAAACAAACTAAAATTTACATGATCTCAACTGCCTAAGTATAGAAAGGATACTCTTCCCAATTACGACTGTAAATTGCACAGCAATTTATGGTTTACACCTTGAAGTTGAAGTTTGAAATTTCTCCTAGGTATTAAACAGGCTGGTTTGCATGCAACATCTGGATGAATAGCATCTTTTTACAGACCCCTTTACTCAAAACCCGAAGCACAATCAAATCAATTTCTAGTAACAAGGCACCCTCTAGTGATACCTTGCACTTTAATTCTCAACAAATTCCATCTCTTCAAACTGGGAATCCATTCTCACCAACATTGTATGTGATGGTTAAGACAAAAACAGTCTATGCCTGGCAAAGCAGCTATTGTTAATGGCATTCTTTTCAGAGGTCTGAACCATCTGACCCACTTTTGCATCAAAGTGTGAAAACTAGCACTTGAGTTTCAACTAGGGGATCTGTTCCACGTCAACCGAATCACATGGCTCTGCCTCTGGTCAGATTCCAGTACTATTTCTTCACTCCCATAACAGGACATTGCTTTACCTCAAATCAAAATGGACCGTTTAAAACATAACCATCTCATAAAGTCTCACACTCATAATGAACTTAACAACAATGACATTAAACTCAACTTCAATACTGATTAATAGTGATTTGAAAATGGGCACCAAGAGAAGATTACAATCATTCACAATTGTTACCAAAGTTCAAGAAATTGTAGATAATTAAAAACAAAATGAGAGGGTGCAGAGTCATCTATATAGATTGGGAAAAAGTCTATTCTTGTGAAGAGATGCTCATATTAAGTATTGATTGTTAAATTATTAGAGATAGTTAATGAACTGCTTTTACAAAGAACAACTTTTAACTGAAATAAAGGCATTGACTAAATCTACAAGTGGCTGCCAGTTTGCATTACTCGGCAGCCCACATTTCATTCCCTTGGCATGGAGACACAAGTTTAAGGAAGATCCCACCACAGCAATAAATCCCTGGAAATGTATAAACAGCTTTCTTTTCCCCATGCCAATCAAAACGGTTATATTCATAGCATTTAACAAATGAAGAAAGTACCATTCAGAAGTTAATTGCTTGGACAAAAGATCTTGATTTCCTTACCCAAACCAGAGCTAATCAAACCTACTGTTTAAAATGGACATCAGTCTTTTTGAACTTGGATTACAGTAGGAGAGAATTCACATGATCATCTTCGAGTCATAGAGATGTACAGCACGGAAACAGAATCTTCGGGCCAACTTGCCCATGCCAACCAGATATCCCAAACTAATCTAGTCCCATTTGCCAGCACTCGGCCCAATCCCTTCCTATTCAAATACCCATCCAAATGCCTTTTGAATGTTGCAATTTTACTAACCTTCACTACTTGCTCTGGCACCACCCTCTGCATGGAAAAGTTGCCCCTTAGGTCCTTTTTATATCTTTCCCCTCTCACCCTAAACCTATGCCCTCTAAGTTCTGGACTCTGCCACCCCAGGGAAAAGATTTTGTCTATTTATCCTATCCATGCCCCTCATGATTTTATAAACCTGTGAGGTCACCCCTCAACCTTTGACACTCCAGGGAAACCACCCTCAGCCTATTCAACCTTTCCCTGTAGCTCAAGTCCTCCAATCTTGACAACATCATTGTAAATCTTTTCTGAGCACTTTCAAGTTACACGACATACTTCCGATAGGAAGGAGACCAGAATTGCACACAATATTCCAAAGTGGCCTAACCAACTATGTTTTTTAAAGAGGGCATAATTTTTATAAGTCACCAGCTACTTGGAGGAGCTGCTAATGCCCTCCACTTTAATTCCAACTAAGATGCCACCTTGTTTGCTGAGGTTGATTGTGTCCACATTCCAGCAGGCAAACAATTTTTAATGGAAGATTTGAGCACCACAGCAATGTTTTTAGGAAAAGAAAAAGATGTCAGCTTCACTCTTAAACTGCTCGCTAGGGTACAAAGATGTTTCGTAGCTACAGCCATCTCAGACACCCAGTGGACTCTTACATATCTTTCTTGTGAATTGTAATGTCACTGAAACCTCTTACTCTATAATTTGTATTTAGCATGTTTGCTTTATATGTGTATGTACATTTTGCACAAGTTGAGATAAACTTTTCACTTTTTTAAAATCATTTTAACTGGCTGGGTTTGTGCATAAACAAAACTACTCCTTACTTGAAAAACTCAAGAAATCCTGTTTAGCTAAACCTTTACCATCCAAATGTAAAGAATTAAGTACACAATGAGTTTGCAAATACATTCTTTTAAAATCTCAAAACCCTGTTTAATCAAGTAAAGAGTGAAAAAAAGGGAAGCCATTCCACTCTGCCTCTAACACTACAGAAATGGCAACTCAACTTCAAATGTAAAACAATGGCAACAGGGAATAAGAATAAATAATGTGCCTAATAAAATTTAAACAGAGGCCTGAGGAAAGGATTATTAATAGGATAAAATTCCTGAAATTTCTTACATCGGTGAAAGACAGCAGAAATAGGCAACAATTTAAACACAAGGAAAATAAGATCTAGGATTGTACTGAAATAGGAACAAAATAAGTCTGAGGTATGATTTGAGTCTATGATGACAATTCAACTCAATTTGAAATAATGCTACAGTTCTGTTTCGCGATATTACATAAAGGGCACCATAGGAAAAATTAGAAACAAAAAATCACTGACAGAACTTTGTATCAGATGATGAGGGTAGCAAAATCACGGGAATATCGTCACCTACAACTTCCCCTCCAGAAAACACACCACTTGACCTGGAACTATAACAGCATTCCTTCTTTGTTGCTAGGTTAAAAAAAAATCTTCCTAACAGGCATCCCCATACCCTCAAAGACTTCAGCAGTTCAACGGACAGCACAAGACCACTTTTTCTCAGGCAATTGGGGACTGGCAATAAATACTAAATAGCTGAAAACGTGGTGCTGGAAAAGCGCAGCAGGTCAGGCAGCATCCAAAGAGCAGGAGAATCGACGTTTCGGGCCTGAGCCCTTCTCCTGTTCTTTGGATGCTGCCTGACCTGCTGCGCTTTTCCAGCAACACATTTTCAGCTCTGGTCTCCAGCATCTACAGTCCTCACTTTCTCCAATAAATACTAAATAGCCAACATCATCAGCAACCCTATAAATGAATGGAATAAAAGACACAACTGATGAAGAAACTATACAAGTTGAACTTGTTGACAATAGAAAATATCGAGAGAGAATCTGTTGTGGAACTAAGATTTTTAAGAACACTAATGAAATATCGACTGTTCAGTTACCAAAGCCACAAAAATAATGACGAAGGAAAGTAATAAAAAGATCAGTTTCAGAAAATAGTATCGGTGATGAGATCAATAACTTGAGCAACTTTACTAGCGTGAAGTGTGTGTGAAGGACCAAAAGGGTACGCCCCTATCATGAGATTTCCTATCCTCTTCAGAGCCTCAGCTAGTTAAAGCAGTGATTGGTTCAGCAATTCACAGAGGGAGAATTCCAGGTTTAAACACTTCATTGAATCTAAATTCTCCCCTGCCCCCAACCTAACAAAACTAGGATTCATTTTTTGATCATTGTCCATAGGTCGTTGATTGAAGTGTCCTAAGAATATCAGGTGAGAACAATTTACAGCTGAGAGGCTGAAGCACAACCCTTCAATCAAGCTGTCTGCTGATACCCACTCTCTCCTATACCAAAGGTGTAACACTGAATTAAAAAAAAGTGAAGAATTAGCATAAATAACATGCAAAAATGTCCTGTTTATGTAGCAATTACTGATTTGCGTGGCCAGTTAACGATAGTATTGTTATTCTGCCTCAGGCATCATTACTAATAAAATAACAAATAAATGGATGGTGTATAAAAGTTTGTGCATATTAAAAGTCCTGCATGAATTTCAAATTTTTACTTCCTTCAGTCTGGACATACAATTACCTTGGAGTTTTTCAGAAAATATGGCTTTTAAAACAACATTCAACTACAAACTGAAAATTCTCAGCTTAGGTTTTTACTTTCACTGTATAATCACATTCCTGAGAGTTGTACAATAATCCTGTAACTGATAAAGGTGTGTGCCCTAAGGTGGCTCAAACACGGCCAGAACTCATGGCAGAAAGTTTTTTTTGAAGTACTTAAATTGCATTGATCACATTGAAAACGTGGAGTCTTAGCAGCAGAGTGTCAATACCTAATAATTGATCAACTTAGTTAAGGATGGCACGAAGACGTTATGTACTCATTTGTTGTAGTTTTTCATGCCTGTACAAAGGCATTCTGTAAGAATGATTTTTAGGAAGGTGATATCTATGCAAGTAGGACCAGAAAATAGTTCAATATGAAATAAGTCATTACTACGAACAGACTGCTCAAATTCCAACTGCATTCCGAAACTGATTCCTAAATCTGAATTTGAAATAATCCACTAAAGAACAGACAAAGAAGCACATGGTGAGGTCAGTGTAGGAGAGAGAGAAAGAAAGAAACTGACACTGCTGTTTGAATTCATGGATCGCTGGACATCGGAGTGCATCTGGGTAAATTAACAAACAGTGAAATTCACAATTGATCTTGGAGGAACTGCTGGGCGAAGTTCCAGCACAGAAGCAGATAAGTGTATTGTTTTAAGTGTGACCTACAGAAAGTCTGCAGCAGTAAGTAGAGTGGATTCTTACTTGATTATATGTTTTTGGAGATATGTCTTTTGATTAAACTTAAAATCAAAGCCATAACTATAAATTTAACCTGGCGCAGTGTTTGTAGAGGAATAAGATGGTGTTCTTTTCTGGGTCTACAGATTGTGAAGAAGCAAAAATGGCCTTTAGTAGAATGAAATGTGCTTCTTGTCAGGTGTGGGAGTTTAAAGAGAGTTTCGGGGTTACTGAAGATTACATCTGCCATAAATGCTGCTGGTTGTGAATCTTATCAGAGTGAATGGAACAGTTGAAGAGACAGTTAGAAGCAATGAGGAATTTGCAAAAACACCAGTATGTGACAGATGGCAATTATAGGAAGGAGGGAGGTCTCAGACACAGTCACATAGATGGGTTAACTCCAGGAAGGGTAAGGGAGGTAAGGCAACTAGTGCAAGAGTCTTTTGTGGCTATGTCCATTTCAAACATGTATGCTGTTTTGGAAAATGTAGAGTGGGATGGATTCTCAGGGAACGTAGCACAAACAGCCAAGTTTCTAGTATTGAGACTGGCTGTAATGCAACGAGGGGTACGTCAAGTTCCAAGAGATCAACAGTGTTAGGGGATTCTCTAGTCCGAGATATAGACAGATGTTTCTAAAATCAGAATGGTGTGTTGCTTCCCTGGTGCCAGGATCAAGGATGTCTCAAAGAGGGAGCATAATGTTCTAAAAGAGGAGAGGGGCCAGCAAGAGGTCATTGTCCACACTGGAACAAACAACATATGAATGGGAAAGGTTGAGAGTCTGAAGGGAGATTACAGAGAGTTAGGCAGGAATTTAAGATGGAAATCATCAAGAGTAGTAATATCTGGATTACTCCTGATGCTACGAGCTAGTGAGGGCAGGAATAGGAGGATACGGTGGATGAATGCATGACTGAGGAACTGGTGTATGGAAGAAGGATTCACATTTTGGATCGTTGGAATCTCTTTCGAGGTAGAAGTGACCTGTAAAAGAAGGACGGATTGCACCTAAATTGGAAAGGGACTTACCGGCAGGGAAATTTGCTGGAGATGTTTGGGAGGATTTAAACTAAGTTTGGGGGAAGATTTGTAGCTCGGGTGCTTGTTGTTGTAGTTCTGTTCGCCGAGCTGGGAATTTGTGTTGCAGACGTTTCGCCCCCTGTCTAGGTGACATCCTCAGTGCATGGCAGCCTCCTGTGTAGCATTTCTGTGATGTTTCCTCCGGCATTTATAGTGATTTGTATCTGCCGCTTCAGGTTGTCAGTTCCAGCTGTCCGCTGCAGTGGCCAGTATATTGGGTCCAGGTCGACGTGCTTATTGATTGAATTTGTGGATGAGTGTCATGCCTCTAAGAATTCCCTGTTTGACTTGTTCTATAATAATAGCATTGTCCCAGTCGAACTCATGTTGCTTGTCATCTGAGGTGTGGCTACTAAGGATAGCTGGTCATGTCGTTTCATGGCTAGTTGGTGTTCATGGATGTGGATTGTTAGCTATCTTCCTGTTTGTCCTATGTAGTGTTTTGTGCAGTCCTTGCATGGGATTTTGTACACTACATTGGTTTTGCTCATGCTGGGTATCGTGTCCTTCGTTCTGGTGAGTTGTTGTCGGAGAGTGGCTGTTGGTTTGTGTGCTGTTATGAGTCCTAGTGGTCTCAGTAGTCTGGCTGTCAGTTCAGAAATGTTTTTGATGTATGGTAGTGTGGCTAGTCCTTTGGGTTGTGGCATGTCCTCATTCCGTTGTCTTTCCCTTAGGCATCTGTTGATGAAATTGCGGGAGTATCCGTTTTTGGCGAATACATTGTCTAGGTCTTCTTCTTTTTGCAGTTCTGGTGTACTGCAGTGTGTTGTGGCCCTTTTGAACAGTGTCTCAATGCAACTTCTTTTGTGTGTGTTGAGGTGGTTGCTTTCGTAGTTTAGGACTTGGTCTGTGTGTGTGGCTTTCCTGTATACCTTTGTGGCAAATTCTCCGTTAGGTGTTCTCTGTACCATCACGTCTAGGAATGGGAGTTGGTTGTCCTTTTCTTCCTCTCTAGTGAATCAGATTCCTGAGTGTGGCGTTGATGATCTCTATTTCTGTATCTTTAATGATTACAAAGATATCATCTACATATCCGATACAGAGTTTGGGTTGAATTTGCGGTAAGACTGTTTGTTCTAACTTTTGCATTACCACTTCTGCTATGAGTCCAGAGATGGGTGAGCCCATGGGTGTGCCATTGATTTGTTCACATATTTGGTTGTTGAATGTGAAGTGTGTTGTGAGGCAAAGGTCCAGTAGTTTGAGTATGCAGTCTTTGTTGAGAGGTTCCCTGTCTTGTTGTCTGTTCTGTACGTCCAGCCAGTTGGCGATTGTTTCTCTGGCTAGGGTTTTGTCGATAGAGGTGAACAATGCCGTTACATCGAATGTGACCATAGTTTCTTCCTTGTCTACGTGCATTTTTCTGATGATTTTCAAGAATTCCTGTGTTGACTGTATAGAGTGTCTGGATCCGCTGATCAGGTGTTTCAGTTTCTGCTGTAGTACAAAATTCCACGCAAGGACTGCACAAAACACTACATAGGACAAACAGGAAGACAGCTAACGATCCGCATCCATGAACACCAACTAGCCACGAAATGACATGACCAGCTATCCTTAGTAGCCACAGAGTTTGTATCGACAAAACCCTAGCCAGAGAAACAATCGCCAACTGGCTGGACGTACAGAACAGACAACAAGACAGGGAACCTCTCAACAAAGACTGCATACTCAAACTACTGGACCTTTGCCTCACAACACAGTTCACATTGAACAACCAAATATGTGAACAAATCAATGGCACACCCATGGGCTCACCCATCTCTGGACTCATTGCAGAAGTGGTAATGCAAAAGTTAGAACAAACAGTCTTACCGCAAATTCAACCCAAACTCAGATGACAAGCAACATGAGTTCGACTGGGATAACACTACTATTATAGGACAAGCCAAACAGAGAACAGCCAGGGAATTCCTAGAGGCATGGCACTCATCCACAGATTCAATCAAAACCACATCGACCTGGATCCAATATACCGGCCACTGCAGTGGACAGCTGGAACTGACGACCAGAAGTGGCAGATACAAATCACTATAAACGCCGGAGGGAACATCACAGAAGCGCTTCACAGGAAGCTCCCATGCACTAAGGATGTCACCTAGACAGGGGGCGAAACATCTGCAACACAAATTCCAAGCTCAGCGAACAGAACCACCACTGGATTTAAACTAGTAAGTGGGGGGGGGGGGGGGGGGGGGGGGGGGGGGGGGTACCCAGGGAGAAGTGAGGAAAGAGATCAATCTGAGACTGATATAGTTGAGAACAGAAGTGAGTCAAACAGTCAGGGCAGGCAAGGACAAGGTAGGACTAATAAATTAAACTGCACTTATTTCAATGCAAGGGGCCTAACAGGGAAGGCAGATGAACTCAGGGCATGGTTAGGAACACAGAACTGGGATATCATAGCAATTACAGAAACATGGCTCAGGGATGGGCAGGACTGGCAACTTAATGTTCCAGGATACAAATGCTATAGGAAGGATAGAAAGGGAGGCAAGAGAGGAAGGGGAGTGGTGTTTTTATAGCTGTGCTGAGGGAGGATATTCCTGGAAATATATCCAGGAAAGTTATTTGGGTGGAACTGAGAAATAAGAAAAGGATGATCACCTTACTGGGATTGTATTAGAGACCTCCTAATAGTCATTGGGAAATTCAAAAACAAACTTGTAAGGAGATCTCAGTTATCTGTAAGAATAATAGGGTGGTTATGGTAGGGGATTTTACCTTTCCAAACATAGACTGGGACTGCCATAGTGTTAAGGGTTTAGATGGAGAGGAATTTGTTAAGGGTGTACAAGACAATTTTCTGATTCAGTATGTGGATGTACCTACTAGAGAAGGTGCAAAACTTGACCTACTCTTGGGAAATAAGGCAGGGCAGGTGACTGAGGTGTCAGTGGAAGAGCACTTTGGGGCCAGGGACCATAATTCTATTAGATTTAAAATAGTGATGGAAAAGGATAGACCAGATCTAAAAGTTGAAGTCCTAAATTGGAGAAAGGCCAATTTTAATGGTATTAGGCAAGAACTTTCAAAAGCTGATTGGGGGCAGATATTCGCATGTAAAGGGAAGGCTGGAAAATGGGAAGCCTTCAGAAATGAGATAACAAGAATCCAGAGAAAGTATATTCCTGTTAGGGTGAAAGGAAAGGCTGGTAGGTATAGGGAATGCTGGAGACTAAAGAAATTGAGGGTTTGGTTAAGAAAAAGAAGGAAGCATATGTAAGGTATAGACAGGATAGATCAAGTGAATCCTTAGAAGACTATAAAGGCAGTAGGAGTATACTTAAGAAGGAAATCAGGAGGGCAAAAAGGGGACATGAGATAGCTTTGGCAAATAGAATTAAGGAGAATCCAAAGGGTTTTTACAAATATGTTAAGGACAAAAGGGTAACTAGGGAGAAAATAGGGCCCCTCAAAGATCAGCAAGGTGGCCTTTGTATGGAGCCGCAGAAAATGGGGAAGATACTAAACGAGTATTTTGCATCAGCATTTACTGTGGAAGGGAGATATGGAAGATATAGACTGTAGGGAAATAGATGGTGACACCTTGCAAAATGTCCAAATTACAAAGGAGGAAGTGCTGGATGTCTTGAAATGCATAAAGGTGGATAAATCCCCAGGACCTGATCAGTTGTACCCCAGAACTCTGTGGGAAGCTAGAGAAGTGATTGCTGGGCCTCTTACAGAGATATTTGTATCATCAATAGTCACATGTGAGGTGCCGGGACTGGAGGTTGGCTAACGTGGTGCCACTGTTTAAGAAGGGTGGTAAGGACAAGCCAGGGAACTATAGACTGGTGAGCCTGACCACAGTGGTGGGCAAGTTGTTGGAGGGAATCCTGAGGGACAGGATGTACATGTATTTGAAAAAGCAAGGACTGATTAGGGGTAGTCAACATGGATTTGTGCATGGAGTGCCAAAAGGATCGGTGCTGGGCCCTCTACTTTTTGTCATTTACATAAATGATTTGGATGCGAGCATAAGAGATACAGTTAGTAAGTTTGCAGATGATACCAAAATTGGAGGCATAGTAGACAGCAAAGAAGGTTACCTCAGATTACAACAGGATCTTGGCCAGATGTGCCAATGGGCAGAGAGGTGGCAGATGGAGTTTAATTCAGGTAAATGCGAGGTGGTGCATTTTGGGAAGGCAAATCTTACCAGGACTTATACACTTAATGGTAAGATCCTGAGGAGTGTTGCTGAACAAAGAGACCTTGGAGTGCAGGTTCATAGCTCCTTGAAAGTAGAGTCGCAGGTAGATAGGATAGTGAAGAAGGTGTTTGGTATGCGTTCGTTTATTGGTCAGAGTATTGAGTACAGGAGTTGGGAGTCATATTGCGGCTGTACAGGACATTGGTTAGGTCACTGCTAGAATATTGCGTGCAATTCTGGTCTCCTTCCTACTGGAAAGATGTTGTGAATCTTGAAAGGGTTCAGAAAAGCTTTGTAAGGATGTTGCCAGAGTTGGAGGATTTGAGGTATAGGCAGAGACTGAACAGGCTGGGACTGTTTTCCCTGGAGCATCAGAGGCTGACGGGTGACCTTATAGAGGTTTACAAAATGATGAGGGGAATGGATAGGGTAAGATGAAATGTTGTTCCTCCAATTTGCGGTCTGATTCACTGTGGCAATGGAGGAGGCCAAGGATGATCATGTCAGAATAGTAGTAGAAAGGAGAATTAAAATGGGCGGTGACTGGGAGTTCAGGTCTTGGCCCCTGTCGGCTAGGCAGAGCACACTCTGAGTTTACGTTGGTCTCCCTGATATAGAGAAGACCACATCAAGAGCACTGGAAAGAGTAAACTAGACTGGGGGAGAGGCAGGTGAACCGTTGACTCAGCTGACAGGACTGCTTGTGGGTGGACGTGCGGGGTTTGGTGTCCTGGCAGGTTTTGCATCTTTTCTGGTTGCAGGAGAAGGTATCTGGGCACTCAGAGGTTTGGTGGGGAGAGTGGCATGAACCAAAGACTGGCAAAGGGAATGGTCTTTTCGGAAGGCAGAGAGGGGTGGGAAAGGGAAGATGTTCTTGGTTGTGGTGTATAACTGGAGTTGGTGCGAGTGAGTAAGGATGATCTGTTAATTGGCCGTTATTGTGTTTGGGAGGGGGGAATGGAATGTTGTGGGGGAGGGGGCTGAGGGGAGGAAGGCAGTTGGGATGGCAATAGGTTGGTGCAGGTGGTGGGGGGAGGGGTTTAGAGCAGTGGAACGGGGAGTGGAGGTGGTGTGGTGGAGGGCTGTCTGGATGACAGAGGAGGGAAAGCACGTTGTTCAAAACAGATGGACATCTGGGATGCTTGGGAGTGGAGTGTCTCCTTGTCCAAGCAGATGTGGCAGAGGCCGATGTGGAGGACTTGGGAGAAAGGGATGGAGTTCTTATTGGATACTGGGTGAAAGGAGGTGTAGTTCCAGGTAGTTATAGGAGTCTGTGCTGTCATAGTAAACGACCATCTCCACTCCAACCTCATCTTGCTGAACATGCAGCAGTTATGGAAAATAAAGAAAATTAAAACATGGGAAGGGTTAAAGCGTGAAGACCACTGGCAATCTGTGGTCTGTGGAAGGCAGAATGGGATAAGAATAGTGGAATGCTCTTACACCAATTAGCAGAGTAAGGTTAAGGCTAAAAGGTCACTATGGCGAGATGAGATAACACAAGTAATAAAGCAAGTTTCTCTGTTAAGTGTTATTATGATAGGATTGGGACCATAAATATTTGGAACATGACATTAAAATATCTAATTAATAATTAGTAGAGTCAGCTTGAGACAGGAGACTATTGTTAATAGATGGAATAGCTAAATATCTATCATGACAGGTTAGTCTGGAATAGAAAATCACTGTAGCAGAGCTAGCAATAAATATCTAACTGCGACATTAGAATAACATCAAGTAGAATGTACAACTAAAGATATAATGGGAACTAATATCACTGGTTTTATTGTGTAGCTAGAGTGAGGTACTTTGATTGATATGGTAGGACATGCTGATAAGCTGACAGATAAAAAAAAATCCACGGACCCGGAGGCTCGTGGGCATTCGAGAATCTGCTTTCTCAGTGTCATGGTTTTTTGATTGCAAACAAAAGACCTAATTATTAAGAATTCTCTGCGTCTCCTGGTGATTCTCTATATTTTCTCCACAACATACTCCCTTCCCTCCACACGAACCCCCACTTCACCATCAAACCCACTGACAAAGGCAGGATGGTGGTGGTCTGAAGGACAACCGCTATGTTGCAGAGGTTGAACACCAACGCTCTATGTCTTAAGTGCCCCCATTGATCACGACCCTACTGTGACCCATCATGCCAAAATCACTCTCACTGTCTGTGATCTCGTTGCCTCCAGTGATCTCACCTTCAACCTCAGTCCGTAGGCCCTGTACAGCCCAGTTCTACCTGCTCCCCCAGATCCACAAGCCAAATTACCCCAGCCGACCCATCGTCTCCCCATGCTCCTGCCCCAACGAACTCATCCCGTCCTGTCTCGACTCCATCCTCTCCTTCTTGGTTCAGACACTTTCCAGCTACATCTGCGACACCAACTACGCCCTCCACCTCTTGAGTAACTTCCAGTTCTCCAGCCCCCAATACTTTATCTTCAATATGGATGTGCAGTCCTGATATGTGACCATACCCTACAACGATGGCCTCCAGGCCCTCAGCTTCTCTCTCTCCAACAGACCATCCAGTCACCCTCCACCAATACCCTCCTCAGTCACGTTGAACTGGTCCTCACCCTTACTACCTTTTCCTTTAACTCTTCCCATATCCTCCAAACCCAGGGGGTGGCCATGAGCACTCAAATGGGCCCTAGCTACGCCTGCCTGTTGGTCGACTATGTTGAACAGTCCATCATCGGTACCTGCACAGGCACTATGCCTCAACTCTTCCATCGTCACATAGATGACTGTGTTGGTGCAGAGTCCTGCACCCAAGCTGAACTGAAGCAGTTCATCGACTTCACCCACAACTTCTACCCCACCCTCAAATTCACTTGGTCCATCTCGGACACCTCCCTCCCTTTCTGGACCTCTCCATTTTGATCTTTGGTAACAGTCTTCAGACGGACATTTATATTAACCCACAGACTCCCATAACTACATGGATCCCATAACTACATGGACTACACCTTCTCCCACTCAGTATCCTGCAAGAACTGTATCCCAATCTCTCAATTCCTCCACCTCATTTGCTCAGATGAGGAGACATTCCACTCCCAAGCATCCCAGATGTCCAACGATTTTGAATAACGTGCTTTTCCCATCAGCCAAAGAGCCCTCCATTGCGCACTTGTCCACTGCCCGTTCCACTTATCTAAACCTCCCCCCCCCCCCCCCCCACCCACCCCCAAATGCAATGAAGTCAGGGTCCCCTTGTTCTCAACCGACTACCCCACCAGTATCCGCAACCAACACATCACCCTTCATCACTTCCGCCAACTACAATTAGATTCCACCACCAAGTACATCTTTCCCTCCCCAGCCCTCTCTCTGTCTTCTGCATGGACTGTTCCCTTCGCCACTCTCCCCACTAACCACCCCGAACCCCAGGTACCTTCTCCTGCAAAGCCTGCTGATACACCAGCCCCCTCACCTCCATCCAGGACACCGAACAGTCCTTCCTGGCGAGACAGAGGTTTACTTGCATCTCTTCCAACCTAGGTTATTGTATCCAGTGCTCCAGATGTGGTCTTCCATACAACAGGAAGACCAAACATAAACTCAGGGCATATTATGCTGAGCAACTTAGCCAGGGCCGACCTGATCTCCCAGTCACAGCAATTTTAATTCCCCTTCCCAATCCTTCTTTGACATGACCATCCTTGGCCTTCTCCATTGCCACAGTGAATCACACTGCAAACTGCAGGAACAACATCTCATCTTCCACCTGGGCAGCCTACAGCTCAGCAGGACTCAACATTGAGTTCTCCAATTTCAAATAACCTCCCTCCCCATCCCCCAACTCTCTTCCCTCCATTCCTCTGATTGACCCTTCCTTCCAGCTTCCTTCCGTGTGGGAGGCACGGTGTCACAGTGGTTAGCACTGCTGCCTCACAGCGCCAGAGACGCGGGTTCAATTCCCACCTCAGGCAACTGTCTGTGTGGAGTTTGCACATTTTCCCCATGTCTGCGTCAGTTTCCTCCGGATGCTCCGGTTTCCTCCCACAGTTCAAAAATGTGCAGGTTAGGTGAACTGGCCAGGCTAAATTGCCCGTAATATTAGATGTTAGATGTAGGGGAATGGGTCTGGGTGGGTTGCTCTTTGGAGGGTCGGTGTGGGCTTGTTGGGCTGAAGGGCCTGTTTCCACACTGTAAGTAATCTAATCTAATCTACCAACAGGATTCATTCATCACATCGACCAAAGAGGCCGTACCCCCTACCTGTGTTCACCTATTCCTACCTCACCATCCTGCCACCCACTCCCTTCCTCCCCCACCCCTTATCTGCAGCTCCCCATACACCCACCCCCAGACCTGAAGGGTTACATCAAAAAACATTGGCTTCTCATGATGCTGCCTGGCTTACTGTGTTCTTCCAGCCTCATGCTTGTCTACCCAGAAAATTGATGAAGCGATATTCATCTTCAGTAATAGAGTCATTGAGTCATACAGCACAGAAACGGAGCCCTTGACCCAACATGTCCATGCTAACTACATTTCCTAAACTGAACTAGTTCCTTTTGCCTGCGTTTGATCTATGTCTCTTCAAATCTTTCCTATCCATATAGGAGTCCAAACATCTTTTAAATGTTCTAATGGTAACTGCACCATTCTGTGTGTGAAAAGATTGCCCCTAAGGTCCTTTTCAAATATCTTTCCCCGTGAATCAGCCAAACAAGCTTCAGTAACAAGCACCTATCAACATGGGCACTTACAATGACATGGAGGTGCTGGTGTTGGACTGAGGTGGACAAAGCCAGAAGTCACATGATACCAGGTTATAGTCCAAGAGGTTTATTTGAAATCACAAATTTTCGGAGTGCCGCTCCTTCACCTGACAAAGGAGCAATGCTCCAAAAGCTTGCAATTTTAAATAAACACGCTGGACTGTAACCTGGTGTCGTGTGACTTCAAACCCTTACAAAGCAGATTTATTTTACAGGATGACCTACTCTTTAAAAAAGCTAAAAGATTAAAGAAAAGCAAACTTACCCACTAGCCAGATTGAGGAGTTCCTGCTTTTCGGCCACATTTGATTTTTCTTCTAGTTCCCACAACAATACATTAACGAGATGAGAATTCTTTATAATTATGGGGACTTCTTCAAACATATTTTCAGAAGTTATGAGTGCCTTCTTTATCCTAGTTGACAAAAAAAAACAAGATCAAAGACCTAGAGAATAATACAGTATTTATTCAAACTTTGTTCAGAAAGGCCATTAGTCATGCTGAGAATCGGAGGTCCCCTTAAACCTATTATGGACCCTTTAAAATATGTCAAAGAGATAGCCTGACCCTAACTTTTCTCATTTAAAGTCTAAGATACTGTGTTCCAGATGTGATTTGATTGGTCAAACTACTACTCTTTAAGCAAAACATACTTGATTCTTACACCACAGTTAGAATACAAACAAAAAATAATTGGCATAACTCTTAACTCTATTGAAATACTTAACGAAAGAATATATTATTTAACTACTAATGATACAACAGCATCTCAAATACACCACTGGCAAAGGCAAATTCAGCAAAACAGATTTTCCTCACTTGTAATCTCTACTAATCCAGGAGAAAGGAACACTGAAATAAACAAACAATCTAGCAGCAAAGAAAGAATTCAAACTTTTAGCTGCAATAGAGAGACAACTGTACCTAACAGCTTCAACAGCCAACTCCCAATTTCAACTGAAAGCAAAACTAAAACACTGGGTGTGTGAGAGTCTGACTCCATCCATTCATGTTCTTTTTGTCTAATTAAAAGGAGCTCAAAGCTCCTTACCCATTGCTTCTGAAGCAGACATTCCATCACCACTGGCAACATCTCTCTACAAGAACAAATCCCTCTTGAAAGCACGGTACAGTCACTGTGTGAACTCAGTATTTCATATTTGGCATTTCCTGTGTAGCTTGAGACCTCACCTAACTATTGCATTAGTAACTAGCTTCTGTAAACTCAGCTCAAGGTCTTGACGCATGCACTATCCTACTCCATTAGCAATGCAGCATATCAAAAATAAGAAGCAAATGTTCTTAGAAAACATGGCAAACTAACTTTCAAATGTATGTGGGCAAGGGGCAATGGAAAACTCACCCATGAGTAGTTGTCTTCCACCTACTGGCTAAGAAGTTGGACAACTGACTGACATACCTTTGATGATCAGCCCCAAAATAAGGTATATTAACAAGGATGGGAGAGGGGGAAGTGGTTAGAAGATTCAGGAAGACGACCGACACCCCTCACCCTGGGGAAGACCAGGAGTTCCTCCACATCAGCCCACAGAAAGACTGTTGGTCCTCAGACCACCAAAAACTACCAGACATCACCATGACAAGACACAGGACCACTGGGACTTGGATGTGCACTGCTTCTACTCCATTATTCCATGGAATAGCTCCAGGATTGTTAAAGTATTTTCTTCTGACGCAGGTCATAAATTTCCTTTTTTTACCTAATTAACAAATGCACCATATCTAAACTGCTTGTTCTTAATAAAGTACCAGAAAATTGCAATGTCATCGATTGTTTGTATTAGTTAATTGTGATCACAAACTCCCTAAAATCAACAGAGCTCAAACATTAACCCAATCATTTGAGTTAGACAGACTCATTTTGGGGTGAAGTTCCATCTTTAAAATCTCTTGTAGATCAGAGAAACAAAGTGGTTTGGCTGTTCTAGAATATTTATACAAGAGACATGCAAAGACTGTTAGAATACTCGGAAAAAAATATCAGAAGTTTGAAAAGAAGCTACTACACTACAGAACTGACTACGCCAGAAATATACAATCACCAGTGAATTTGCAAATACCCCTTACCAACGAAGCTGAAACTTACCTCTTACAGAAGTTTGATTTTTGGCAAAATAACTTCAACAACAGATTACAAGATATAGGGTTAGATGACATATTGCATCTCTTAATATGATAAGCATCAATAGAGAAGCTATTTAATATGAAACAATTTTATCCTGCGTACATCATTCACCATCTTCAGGATGATGAATCACATCAACTAAAATAACCTAATGTATATATGCTTTAAACTTGAGTTTAAAAAAAATCATAAAAATGCATTAATATAGGGACACTGCACGCCAATTAATGCTTTTAACTCATCATCAGTCGTTGAATTACAGTTCTTTCCTTTGAATTTCTAAATATTCCAAGCTGTTATCCAATCATTAACAGAGCTGCACAATTAACAACGTGGGAGAGGAAATGGCTCCACGAACGCTCCCACCTTCAAAATGCAACAGAGTACTTGAGAGCAAATGATAAAGCTGAACCTCTCACAACCATCTTCAACCAGAAATGCCAAGTCATAATTCATCTTGATCTTCAGGTCACTTAGCCAAATGCCAGACTTCAGCAAATTCAATTCACTGCACATAATATCAAAAACTAGCTGAACACACTTCATGCTGAAAACCTCTCCTACTGTTTCAGTGACATCATGCAAAACATAGCTTCATCTTTCACATGAACAGCGGCACGGTGGCACAGTGGTTAGCACTGCTGCCTCACAGCGCCCGAGACCCGGGTTCAATTCCCGACTCAGGCGACTGTGTGGAGTTTGCATGTTCTCCCCGTGTCTGCTTGGCTTTCCTCCGGGTGCTCCGGTTTCCTCCCACAGTCCAAAGATGTGCAGGTCAGGTGAATTGGCCATGCTAAATTGCCCGTAGTGTTAGGTAAGGGGTAAATGTAGGGGTATGGGTGGGTTGCGCTTCGGCGGGTCGGTATGGACTTGCTGGGCCGAAGGGCCTGTTTCCACACTGTAAGTAATCTAAGTAATCTTATCTAAGGCTGAATGGTGATGATACCCAGCTCTAACCAACCCCGGCACTGTCTTGAAATCTTCGCATTCCTTGATCATCATGCAGAACTGCCAATCAGAAAGGTCCACCAACTAAATATTTAGAAGACCAAGGCCATTGTCATTGGCTCCAGCCATAAATTCTAATTTCTTACCACAAACTCCACCCCTTCTGCTGAGAATCTCTTCAAATCTGAACCAGACTGTTCCCAAGCATGATGTCACATTTGAGCTCAAGACATGTTTCTGACCTCTTTTTTTTCCCAAAACTGTCTACATATGCCTCAATATTACAGCCCACCTCTAACCCTTCTCTTGTCAAAAATTGTTCACACTCTCATCCATGTCTCGCTGACATCTAGATATGGCTATTCCAACACACTCTTCGCCTGCCTCCCATGTTTGGTCCTTAGTAAACCTGAGGTCATCTAAAACAGTTTTGTTTTAATTCATTCGGGGAGGGGGAACACCGATGGCTAGACCAGCATTTATTGTCCATCCTCAGTTTCCTTTGAGAAGATGGTGGTGACTTGCCTACTTGAACTGAAGTCCATTTAGTGTGGATTCCTCACAATTCTGTGAGGGAGGGAGTTAAAAAAAAACTTTGATACAAATGGAAGATGCTGCTAAAAAGTTACCAGTATTTGTCAGCTACTTGAGTGTTACTTGTCATTAATTGCAATAGTAATGAAAGGACAGACTAAGTAGTACTGAGGTAAAAGGCCATAAAATACAGACAATATCCTCTATCAATGTAATAAAATTACATCTTCCATGTAGCCAGCTTCTGCTGTGCTGGGAATGATCATAAAATTCCATTACCCATTCCTGACCCCTGACATTCAGACACCTATTTTCAAAAAGGACTTTTCAGAAAACCAACTTCTGTACCACAAAATTAAGATAGACTCCCAGACATATGGAAATAAGCAAACAGGTACTTGCATGCTGTACCTCGTTTCTATTGGCCATAGCCTCAATTCAGAAAGCTTTTTAGAATATCAAAAAGCCAAGAATAGATTCTAGGAGTCTGAACTGCTCATTAAAAGAGCTCATTATTAACTTTCAACCAAATGCTGGTCCGAACATTTTGGTTCTGTGACATATGGAGTCATTCAGTATCAAACTGTGACAATACCAAGGTTTAGACACAAGGGGGCCCTGTCAGCCATGGTAACTTCAGAGCGCCCTCCACTGACAAGATTTGGAGATGCTGGTGTTGGACTGGGGTGGACAAAGTTAAAAATCACACAACACCAGGTTATAGTCCAACAGGTTTCATTGGAAGCACGAGCTTTCGGAGCGCCGCTCCTTCATCAGTCGGTTGTCCTAATGAAGGAGCAGCGCTCTGAAAGATAGTGCTTCCAATTAAACCTGTTGGACTATACTTGGTGTTGTGTGATTTCTAATTCTCCACTTACAATGATGCATATAGTTCCACATAATCCAGAAGGGTTTCTGAACAAAATGATTTTTGTTTAAAAAGTATACATATAAGACTTCAAACTTTTCAACATATTTTATAACAATTCTGACCCAAGTCTTTTCATTTGCTCTTTGGTGTTCCAATATAATCCAAGTCTTTCTTATCTTTATCCATTTTGCAACTAGTAGAAATAATTTTATGGCATAGTCTAATAAAACTACCCAATTTTGAAGTCTTATTTGTTCCCTCTTTGTCTTTCTACATTTATAGAAAAAGGTCCAACTTAATCAGCCTTTCATAACTATAGCCTCGGGTTCATGGTATATTTCTGGCAAAACTTTGATGTGCCTTCTCCTATGACAACTATATTTCATACACCAATATTCAAATATTGAATTAGGCAGCAAAAAACTCAGTATGATTGTAAATCCATAGTCTTGTATAAATATCAGTTTCCACCTTTCCTTTCTGGATCCTTTCCCTGTCTCGAAGCAGCTGGGAAAGAATTCCATTCTTTTAAAAAATAAACCCAATCACTCAAAATTGAATAGAGAAAAAAATGGCCACCAGAGATGGTAAGAACTCAACTCTTAAAAACATTGTTAAACAAGCTATAGTGACATATAATGGCACATCAGACAGGTGGAACTTGAAACCGAACTTCAGACCCAAGGGACATGAGCTGAAGGAACCAGCTTTTTTTTCAACAAAAACTCAACCTATTTAGACATGCCATGACTTGAACCCAGGCCTCTTGACTTAGAAGTAGGGACACAACGCTGCCACAAAAGCCCTGCAAAGGTATTTGCAACTAACATGTTCAGACAGGTCAGGAGCTTGAACCCTAGTCTCCTGGCCTCAAGGTATGGATCCACCAGGCTCTTCATTTATATTTTCAAATTAATCTGTTCAGAGACGTTATTACACTCCCCTGGATCAGGTGAGGTGCACACCTGGGTATCCTAGCCCATATGTAGGGCTCCATCAAGCATTATTCCTCCCATCATCTTGACTCCAGTTCATCAGATATTTTCTAATCCACTTGTTCAGAGATACTATTACATACCTCTGAGCTAAACGGGACTTGAACCCAAGCCTCTTGGCCAACTGATAGTTTATTTTCTTTTTGTATACATTTTTCTCACCACCAGATCACATGTCTCAAACTGAACAAACAATTTAGAACCCACAGCTCAATGGGACAGTGGAACAAGAAGTGAGGAAAGGTAGGAGAATTAACTAAATAGCACTCAGAGTGCAGCACACCATCTGTCTTTCATTGGAGGCATCTAAATTTTGGTGTTTTAATCTCTGGGTGGGACTTGAACCAACAACCTTCTAGACACTGAGGCAAGGGTGCCAACAACTGAGATAAAATATTTTCTAATCAGCCTGTTCAGAGGTGCTATTACAACACATCTCTGGAGCAGGTGGGACTTGAACCACCTGGCTCAGAGGTAGGGACACTACCATTGTACCAGAAGAACTTAAATAACTATGCTACAAACACAATGAGCCTCAACTAACACTGGAACAATTTAGGCTGAACCTTGCACTCTCTGTAGCACAGTGGTAGTGTCCCTACCTCTGGAGCTGAACAGGTTACTTCAAAAATATATTTTGTTTGAGCTTTACAGAAACCGGCACTTCTACCTCTGCCAACTGTTCTATGTAAGATGTACAGCACGGAAAGAGACCCTTTGGTTTAACCTGTCCATGCCAACCTAATCTAGTCCCACCTGCCAGCACCCAGCCCATATCCCTCCAACCCTTCTTATTCATATACCCATCTAAATGCCTCTTAAATGTTGCAATTGTACCAGCCTCCACCACTTCCTCTGGCAGCTCATTCCATACACGTACCACCCTCTGTGAGAAAAAGTTGCCCCTTTGGTCTCTTTTATATCTTTCCTCTCTCAATCTATGCCATCTAATTCTGGACTCGCCGACCTCAGGGAAAAGACTTTGTCTATTTATCCTATCCATGTCCCTCAAGATTTTATAAACCTTTATAAGGTCACCCCTCAGCTTCCGAAGTTCCAAGGAAAACAACCCAGCCTATTCAACTTCTCCCTGTAGCACAAATCCTCCAACCCTGGTAACATCCTTGTAAATCTTTTATGACACTTTCAAGTTTCACAACATCTTTCTCATTGGAAGGAGACCAGAATTGCACGCAATATTCCAACAGTGGCCTAACCAATGTCCTGTACAGCCACAACATGACCTCCCAACTCCTGTACACAATACTCTGACCAATGAAGGAAACCAAACGCCTCCTTCACTATACTATCTACCTGTGACTCCATTTTCAAGGAGCTTTGAATCTGCACTCCAAGGTCTCTTTGTTCAGCAACACTCCCTAGGACCTTCCCATTAAGTGTATAAGTCCTGCTAAGATTTGCTTCCCCAAAATGCGAAATCTCACATTTATCTAAATTAAACTCCATCTGCCACTTCTCAGCCCACTGGCCCATCTGATCAAGATCCCGTTGGAATCTAAAGTAACCTTCTTCGTTGTCCACAACACCTCCAATTTTGGTGTCACCTGCAAACTTAAACTAGAACTTCAAAAAATACTTCATCTGTACCTTCACCAATATCTAGTAATTTAACAACTTGCATTCAATAACTTTCTTAGTCAAGTAGCTACATTTTCTTTATTATCATGGGCTCCTTAATCTTCTTTCTTATCACTTTCACAACAGCCTTATCAAATGCTTTTGGGAAATTAAAACAAAATTCATATACAGTGGATATCTTTCAGCAATACAGAATCATAAAATTCCTATCATGCAGTTCAAGATCATTCAGCCCATCGAATCTGTACGACCCTCAGAAGAGCATCCCCGTAACCCTACGATTACCACAGCTAACCTACCTAGTCTGCATTTCACTAGACACATTGGGGCAATTTAGTCTAGCCAATCAACCTAAACTGCACATCGTTGGAGGACACCGGAGCACCAGGAGGAAACCCACACTGATACGGAGTGTGTGCAAACTCGACAAAGAAGTCACCCAAAGTTGGAATCAAATCCAGGTTCCTGGCGGTATGAGGCAGCTGTGCTAACTACTGAGCCACCGTGCTGCCCGTGTTATATTTGCAATCGCTTTTAAATATTCAAATTAATTAGATAAGAAAAACTTGCTATTTATAAATCCACGTAAAAACTCCTAATTAGTTTAACTATTCTCCTTTCATTCCAGTTCTCTTGTACCTTGGCAGACTTCCTTTATCTACATATTTTCGGAAACATTATAACTGTCTCATTTTCAATCTCCATTATATTGGGATGTTTGACAACATAGTGAGGTTTGGATTTGGTACTTTTAATTTCATTGAAATTACAATTTATTTTTGAAAATTCATTTCCAGTAGTCACCCTTGCACAATACACTTCAATATTCCTAAAGTTACACTAGTAACATCTGGAAAAAAATTGAAGGAAATATTTATTAACCATCTGTCAGTATGTCACTCAGTTATCAGAGGGTTACTTCTTCCTCAAATGATTCCAATCATTCTTTGATAACCCTTTTGTTTATGTTTAAGAAGCTCTTGCTATTTCCCTTTAGTGACTCAATATTTTCACACTTTCGCTTAGTTTTCTCAATCCACCTTTGTATGCTTCTATCCATTCAGGAAAATGGAGCAATATAAAGAGCATATTTAATCATACATTTGCTTTGAAAACTCACCATCATTCTGATATTGATTTATGAAATTTCAAAACTAATGCACCCTCTATAATTGTAATTCTAAAAATTTTTACTTGATGCTTAATAATTACATATTTAAATATCTACCGCTGTTCTCTTTGACCTTCTACTTCAATAAACTAGCCAAGATTGTATGGTATTCCACTTTCATGAGTTGATTCATCTTCAAACTTTCTTTTCCCTTTGTTCCCCCCATTGTCTGAATATGGATTCTGGAGTTGAGGAGGTTGGCTTATGAAGACAGACTGAGTATATTGGGATTATATTCATTGGAATTCAGAAGAACGGAGGGGGAATCTTACAGAAAAAAGTGGAATTGTGAAGGGAGTAGATAACACAGAAGTAGAGAGGATGTTCCCACTGGCAGGTGAAGCTAGAACAAGAGGGCATAGTCTCAAGATTTAAGGGAGCATATTTAGAACCAAGAGGGTTATAAATCTCTGGAATTCCCTGCCTAGTGAAATAGATGATGCTACTTCAGTAAACTATTTTAAAGTTAAGATAGATTTTTTTTGAGCAAAACAGGAACTAAGGGATACGGTGAAACACTGGTAGGTGGATCTGAGTCCACGAAAAGATCAGCCATGATCTTATTGAATTGCGGAACAGACTTGAAAGGCCAGACAGCCTACTCCTGTTCCTAGTTCTTATGTTCTAACCCCACATTTCCAATGGCTAACCCACCTAGCCTGCACATCTTTGGACTAAGAAGTTAACTCTCGCTGTATTATTCAGAAGTAGATCGGGCAATGTGCTCATCTGTTGGATGATTTTTTTCAATGGCATAATCCTAGCCCTGTTCTCAAACAATTTTGTCTCATCACAGTCTACCTTAGGGCATTAATGCCCACTGGTATTCCAACATAATTATTCCAGGAAATGTCTTAAACTGCTGCAATTGTTTCACCGTGCTTACTTTTAAGTTGCATTCAAGTTTTTCACTTGCTTACAAGTTGATCAGTTTGAACTCATATTTGCCAGGTTTTCAGTTTTATTGAAGTGGAGTGAGTCCCTGGTTTAGAAAAGTGGCCAAACATCTCTCAGGTTTGGAATCTATCCCCCATCATCGTACATTTAACTGTCTAACTTTCCTCTGCTTATCTGATTCAATATATAATAGGCAGCATTCCTGTCATTATTTGAAAACTTGCAGCTCTTGCTTTTCAGGTTTCTTCTAAGCTTCAAATACATCTTGAATAAAACCATCTATTAGTCTGATGCTGAATATGATCCAAGTTTTCTCAATCAAGTACCCCCCCACCCCACCCCCACCGCCTCAAAAAACCATTTCCATTTATTCTTTGATGTTTTTGACACTGGGAACAGGATGGAAACAGACTGTTTTAGATCGTAGATCATGTCAATGAACATAACCACCTTGTTAATGGGCTTTCTACTCTTAATATCAATCTCATCTATGCTGATTGCTCTTCTGTCCATTTCCTATTGCGTGGGCTGTGGCCAACACTGAACATTCCTCTGCTTCCCTGATTATAAAATCAAATTTCCCAGATCATAGATTAAATATTTTAACCAGTACTTGTCTCTTAACTGGAGCTCCTGATTTCATTTAATCTTCCTGTCACCCATTTCTTCACCCCAGTGCTTATTCCTGATATAATAATTCTAATTTAAGTTTCTGCCCCAGTCAGTGTGGATTGAGGTATTTAAGTTACATAATCAATTGCTTAAAAATCATTTGCATCAGAGTAAAGAGTCATACAGATGTACAGCACGGAAACAGACCCTTCTGTCCAACTCATCTGTGCCCATCATAGATCCCAACCCAATCTAGTCCCACCTGCCAGCACTGGCCCATATCCCTCCTAACCCTTCCTATTCATATACCCATCCAGATGCCTTTTAGACAATGCAATTGTACAAGCCTCCATCACTTCCTCTGGCAGCTCATTCCATACATGTACCATCCTCTGCGTGAAAAAGCTGTCTCTTAGGTCTGTTTTATACCTTTCCCTTCTCATCCGAAACTTACACCCTCTAGTTCTGGACACCCCCACCCCAGGAAAAGACTTTGGATTAGTCATGCTGGAAAAGCACCGCAGTTCAGGCAGAATCTGAGGAGCACTAAAATCGACGTTTCAGGCAAAAGTCCTTAATTGGGAATACAGACAGAGTGTCTGAAGGATGGAGAGATAAATTTTATCTCTCCACCCTTCAGACACTCTGCCTGTATTCCTGATGAAGGGCTTTTGCCTGAAACTTGTATTTTACTGCTCCTCAGATGCTGCCTGAACTGTGGTGCTTTTCCAGCACCACTAATCCAGAATCTGGTTCCCAGCATCTGCAGTCATTGTTTTTATCTCGGGAAAAAGACTTTGTCTAGAGTCGCTAAATATTTTAAAATCCCTTTAACTTACTCCCTACTCTGTCTACTAAGGGTAATGTCAGTTCTAACTAGTTAATTTTATGATATATAACAATTGTATTGACAAAATTCAGACACTGCAATTCCACCCTTCAGTTAACACCCTTGGTGAGCATATATTAAACCAAACATATTTTATAAAATTCAAAAGCAAAGATTGAACTTGCACAGAAGCTTGGTTAGGCCAAACAGAGCAGGGTACAACGTTCTCGCCTTCATTTAACATAATGCAGGACCAGAAATGCAACACAACTGCTAATTACTCCAACAAGTAATTTTAAAAAAACTTCTTTACAGTGATGAAAGTATGAAATTCCTTATCAAATGGAGCAGTTGAGACAATTTTCATAGATGCATTTAAGCTGATGCTAGATAAGTACATGAGAGGGGATAGAATAATGTGTAGATAGGGCGAAGTAACATCAAAGGAATCTTGTGTTAAGCATAAGTACTTGCAGGAGGCCAAGTGATCTAAACATCATGCTATGCAAATCAATGTACACATGTCCATTTGCTAAAACAATACAACAGCAAAACTAAAAATGTTGATTATGATTCTTAGTACCTACTTGATTACTTCAAAAGAATCAACGAGTTTAGAGACCCTATTAAATCAAATTCAAAACTTTAAAATGCCAGTAACGACAATCTGATCACCATATGACTTGAAAATTATATATACAAAAATGTGTTAATTATTTGGGCCTGGCAAGTATTAAAAAATCTCTCTAATTTTGACTAGCAAGTTAAATATCAGTGAACATATTTTGTACTTCATACATAGATTTTGTTTCACCAGCACAATGCCTATTTCAGTTGTTTTCCTCCTGAGGCTTTACAGCTTTATATTTAGTTAAACCTAGAGACACGCCCACAACCGTCACATACACATGTTTGAGATCAGACAAAACATGTGTAGGAGAGACTTGCTCAAAAGCAAACTGCGCATTTCAGAAAGAAACAATTCAAAAACATTCGGATGGATTGAGCAGTATACTTGTACCTGTGAAAGACACTTTCGTGACGCAATTGCAAAAACATCTGGCAATTTGATCAGGATTAACCAGAAAAGATTTTTTTCTTTCTAAAGACAAATTTAATTTGCGATTCTTCTGGTGCGATAACACAAATTTATAAATGTACCGAAGTCATACTGGTTTATTAAAACAATGGATTAAAATAAACTGCTTCTGATTGAAATATCAAATGTTACAGCAGGAATAATTTTGTAAAAACAGCATAAATTATGAGCATTAGAAGTTGTTCACTAATTTGCAAATGCCATGTGCTGAACAGAATAAAATTTGAATCTATATTTTGATATATCTCAAATCATATATAAAAGCATGTTCCAAATCTAGTGGATACAGAAACAAAACGAGGAACTGCAAAGGTAGGAGATCTGAAACTAAACAGAAATTGCTGGTAAAACTCAGCTGGTCTAGTAGCATCTGTGGGGAGCAAACAGATTATTGTTTTGAGTCTGGTGACTCTTCATCAGATATTCTCTATAGATCAGCTGCATTATCAGATGAAATAATTGCTGTACTGTTGACTGTGAGAAACTACTGAGAATTTAATGCATAAAATTAGTGTGTCACAAGTGGTAGTCCAGATTTAGTTGTCACATTTATGGTAGAATGGCAGCATAGGTATCATATAGAAACAAATGGAAATTAAAGCATACTATTTGAACTGTGGGTAATTTTTCAATGCAATAAGTGGTTTTGGTACTCAACCTTAAATAGAATGCAGCTACATTTCAGCAGTTTGCAATGAATGTTAAATTAGTCAACAACCATTTTGTTCTGTTCTTTTCAGGAGATGTGTGCATTGCTAGCAAAGCCAACATTCGTTATCCATTTCTAACTGCCCTTGAACTAAGTCACTTAATGGGCCATTTCAGAGGAATTAAGAGTCAACCACTTTGCTGGGTCTAGAGTTCCAGACCTGTTAAGGATGGCAGATTTCTTTCACCAAATGACTTTATGGACCAGACAGGATTTTACAAAAATTGATTATAGCTGTCATCATAACTGAAGACTACTTTGACAAGCAGAGTTATTTATTAAATTTAAAATTTCATCACCTGTGATGGGATTTGAACGCATACCACCACAGCTTTAGCCTTTGCCTCGTATGACTACCCCATAGACATTAGCACTATACCATGGTCACTCCTCCAAAATCGGGACTACCTGAATGTTTGAGGAGACTGACTGCAGTTACTACAATGAACACTTACTTATTTGGATGTAACACAGTATTTTAGTTTGGAACGTGTGGAAAACAGAAAATTAGAGCTTTACGTGTTACAAGTTTATGAGCTGATGCTAGGAGAGGTGGTTTTGGTTTGTGAAAGAAAGTAAAAGTAACGCAAACTGTAATGAAGAAAACAGGCAACAAAACTACTTCACACACATTCAGTGAGATCATAGATTTCAAGGCAATGAGACATGTTTCTCATGACTCATAAATTCACTTGTCAGATAGTCCATATAAGCAAGTTATATTAAATCACAAAGTAATTCTGGATGCACTTTCTAAATTAAGTTACATGTTATCTAACAGCCCCAAAGACTGGGATAAATTTACAGTCCAACAAGGGAGGACCAAAATGATAATAAAGACAGAGGACATAAACTATGAAGGCAAACTAGCAATGAATATACAAACTGACAAAAAAGCTTTTTTAAATATAGGAAGCGGAAGAAAGGGGTCAAAGAGAACAGAGGCCCCTTAGCAAATGAATCTGAAGACGGTTTTGGTGAATGAGGAAATGGCAGAGGAGTTAAACAGAATATTTGTATCAATCTTTAAAGTAGGAGACACTTTGGACATTTAATTAACACTAAATAATAGTGGGGAGGAATTGTGTACCATCACTATCACTAAAGTAGGAGGATCAGTCAAACGAATGGGGCCAAAGGCAGATTAATACCATTGATATTGATCGGTTAAATAAGTGGGAAAAAAGTTGGCAAATGGAGTATAATGTGGGAAAATGTGGAACTTGTTCATTTTGGAAGGGAGAACAAAAGAACAGTTACTTAAATGAAAAGAAAACTGCAGAAAACTGCAGCACAAATGACCTTATGCACGCAACACAGAAAGCTAGCACACAGGTGTAGCAGGTAATGAGGAAGGCTAATGGAATGTTGACCCTTATCTCAAAAGAGTTGGAATATACAAGAGTAGGGAAGCTTTACTTCAACTGTACAAGGTGCAGCTGAGGCCACATTTGCAGTACTGTGAGCAGTTTAGGTTCACTTACTTAAGAAAAGTACCATTCATTGGAAGCAGTTCAAAGAAGGTTCCCTAGAATGACTCCTGATATGGCAGGATTGTCTTAATGGCATTCAGCAAAGCTGAATGAGTTGGCACACTACTTACTGGAGTTTAGAGTAATGAGAGGTGATCTCACTGAAATAGGTAGGATTCTTAAGGAGCTTCACAGGATAAATGCCGAGAGGATATTTACATTCATGGGAGAGTCCAAAAGCAGAAGACCATAGTCTCAGAATAAAGGAATGCCAATTTAAGACTAAGATGAGGGGGAGTTTCTTCTCTTAGAGGAGAGTTTTGTGTTTTCAGAACTCCTTGCCAAAGAAAGGAACAGGGGTAGAGTCCTTATGCATATTTAAGGCTGATATAGATTGATTATTGATCAGTAGCAGAATCATGGGTTACCAGGAAAGGACAGAAAAGTGGACATGAAGAATGCTGGATCAGTCATGATCCTATTGAATAGCAGAACAGTCTCAAGGGGCCAAACGGCCCACTGCTTTCCTGCTTAAGGTCTTATGGTCTTTAATAGGGTTCTTCCAGAATAGACAAATAAATAGATTTTAAAATGAGTGCTAAATTTTTGGGTCAGGCACTTTTGTTCAATAAAATGAAAAAGTGCTGGAGAAAATTCTATTTCTCTCTCTACAGATGCTGCCGGACGTACTGAGTTTCTCTCACATTTTCTCATTTTATTCCAGATTTCCAGTATCCGCGGTATTTTCACTTTATTTAAGCTTTTTCTTTAATTATTCTCTGTGGACAAACTTACCCTTCAGGTGTGAAATCTTTCTCCTTACAAACTTCCATTAATTTTGGAGTCAACCTGTATGCCTTCAGTGAAAGGGAGCCTTGTGCAGTTTTAAGGGGATCTGAAATATAAAGGACAGAAAAGAAGTTTATTAATAAAACTGCATACATTTATTAGAAAAATCATTCAAATGATATCATGTCAGTATAACATAAAAAGTTAAGACTGTGGTGTCAGTCATATTGACTGCTCCACTATTAGACTTCTCCAGTTAGAGGATAACTGACAAACAAAGACACAATGAAATAAGACATGGGATAACCTTGCCTCATAATGAAGAGGCAAAATTATGGTCAGAAAATAGTCAGGATAGGCTGCATCTGTGGAAACAGGTGCAACTTTGAAGTTTTAGGTCTGTCATCTTACAATAGGAAGAAACTAAGAGAAAAACCTTGAAAGCAAGCAGTGAGAACATCAACAGAGGGTGAAAAACCTTTCCTCACCAAACTATTAGAGATGCATCTATTCAAAACAATAGTTAGGAGCATAATCGCAATTTAATGGAAGCGTTCGCTGACAGTATTCTCAGGTCAATCAAACTTTGTGTTGAGGTAGTTAGTTGTCACCATCCTCTTTCCTTGACTAAGTCAAAGGCCTTGTTTGGAATACAGCCTTGAGAAAAATCACTAGCATCTTAATCGCTGCAGTCTTTACGAGAGGAGGATCTTGTTTTAAACTATACATCACCTATTGCATAACAGTAATCAGGGAAAATTATATTAAGATGTTTGAACTGTTATGAAGATTTCAACTTACAAGATCCTAAGACGTTCTGCTTTGCTATACACATTGGGTGGAGCTTAATGCTGTCTTCAACATTAACTTTTTCAGGACTATCACCTCAATAACGATGGCGTTCAGCAAAGTGGTCCTAAAGACAAGACTGAAGTGTTTGTTGCCATTTTCAGTTTGATGTGTTAAATGGATGATCTAACTTAGTCTTTTTGAGCCTCACAAAAACCTGGTCTTTAGCCATTTTCAGTGACTCCATATGACATCAAGAAAGACTGTGCTGTGAACAGCAAAGTTTACTGGCCTTGTAACAAGCTGGTTGCTGTGTTAAAAACTTCAGAATGAGTTGCATCTCTGACCAAGCCACACAGGTACTGAAACTCTTGCATCAATCAGCTAAAGTAGAAAATTACCCAAATGTATCCAGTTCACAAAAATCTAGGTCAAATCCAACAGTCAATCACCGCCCCATCAATGTACACTCAATCATCAGTAAATTTAGAGAAGAGGATCTCTGACAATAACTATTAAGTGGCACTTATTTACCAATAACCTGCTCACTGATGTTCAGTTTGGGTTTTGCCTGGGCTGTCGTGTAAATATGGACAAAAGAGATGAACAGAAGTTGAGGTGACAGTAACTGTCCTTGACATCGTGGCAATGTTTAATACAGTGTGGCATCAAGAAGGCTAATAAAAAATTGAAGCAAATAAAAATCATGGCAAAGTACTCCACTCGATGGAGTTACCTCTTGCTCAAAGGAAGATTATTGTGGTTGCTGCAGATCAATTGTTTCAGTCTAAGACCAGGAATAACACGACAAGTATTTTTCACATCAGTGTCCTAAGCCCAGCCCAGAAGTTAGGATGTCTGCAGACAACTGGAAATTGCACAATGTCATTCATCTCTTAAATCACAAAATAAAATTATGCCCAAATGCATAAAGATCAGGACAAGAGTCGGACTTGACTGATAAGTGGCAAGCAATGTGCATGACAAACAATGACCATCTCCAATGAGAGAATGAACAAGTTCCTTATGACATCTAGCAGTGAACTGCCTACAATATTAATTCAAACCGTTAACCTGAAATTTAATTGGACCAGCTAACATTGACTTGACAAAACTTGCCCATATTCGACAAGGGAAGATGCACTTATGCAGTGGCTCTCCAACCTCAACACATCCCAAAATACTTAACAGTCAATGAAGTTCTGTTAACAAAAGGCACAAGGCTATTTTTCATTCAGTAAGATTTCACAAACAACAACTTGATAATGTGTGTTGGTGAAACTAAGGAATAAATATCAATTAACACATCAGTGCATGATAGAATACTGTCCACATGTCTGATGAGTAAAATATACAACAATAGACAAGATGACTGGCATCCAATCATGACTTAAATATTCATTTACTTCATCACCAGTACATCTGGAGTGCAAAATCTAGATGATGTAGCATCTTGCCAAAACTCCTTCAATCAACATCACTGCCAAAACCTATTTTTACAAAAGGCAACCGTCACATTGTCACATCAGTAGTTCTGCATTTTCTTCCCAGGTATACACAATCCTCACGCAGAAATATATCACCATTTCTTCATTGTTCTTGAGCCCAAATCCTGGAACACCCCTCCCCCACTCCATATAATCAGCACTATGAGACGATCAGATGAGCTGCAATGATTCAAGACTAATGATCACTTTATCAAGGGCAATAACTACACTCTCAAATTTATGAATTAATAAAAATGCTGCATATAAGGATCCTATATCTCATTGCAGTAATCTTTGTACACTTGTTGGGAAAACTAAACTTTGTCTAAATATCAGCTCTTGTACTGATGGAATAAGTTGTTTTGATAGAATACCAATATCCAGGGGTTATATTTTACATTCCTGGTCAGTCAAGTCAGACAGACCTGGGAATGTTTAACGATGACATAGTGTCCAGAAAATGTGGGGGAAAAAGTATCTAGCACCAGTAAACATTCAAAGGGAACATATTATCTACAAATGTCTTGGAATTTCCGTGCTGTACACCTCTAGGACTCCATAAGTGACAAATCTGGCCTCTGTCCAATTAGTTTTAAGCTACATTCTCTGAATAGGAAGCATGGACAGACAACCTACAGGGAGTTATTGAAGAGAAATTTGTGGTAACTCCAGTTTCCTTAGCTTGCTATTTACTCATAAAATGCATGGTGTGGAAAATTGGTGCTCCTATTCTTGTCTGGCAAACTGCACGGACTTATTAAGTGCATTGGGTAGATTTCATACAAAGAGTAGTTTCAACCCAGATGCAAGAACTGAATATTGTAAATCAAAAAGCATACAGTGAAATCAAGTTACTTAACGTAATTTCAGTTTCGTGCTTGAAGAGATGAAACTGATGCAGTTTTCTTCTGAAAGAAGATTTGGGTTTAGTCATATTTCAACAGCACCATCTTCAAGGTACATGGGTTTTATTTCCATATTAATTATATTTGCCAAGCTTGAAATAACATACTAAGTATTTTCAAATAAATGGAAAACTGAACAGAAACAAAACAAATTCCTACACATCATTATACAGAACTAAAAATTTGATAAAATTGGAAAATTCAGGAGGAAATGTTAAAAAAATTCCAATGAATAAAGTATATTTTAACAGCTTTTCAACTGTAATCCGATTGTTAACATACTGAAACAATTTTTGTGTTACCCAAAGATTAATCGTGCTCATTAGTATTTTTTCTGACAGATATTCAGGATGTAACATTTACTTCTCGGTTGGAAACTTTGTAACAGCCTGCCAGCTATGGCAAACAGTGAGCTTGGGGAAGGCAATAAAGATGTTTTACCTACAGCTATGATACTGCACAGAACATCTGGTTTAGTGAGTAAAGGAAACGCCACTAAATGGGCAGAAAAAAGAAAATCTTTGTGCTAAGAACAGTCTACGTTTTGTGAGCGCCTGTCAAAGGCGCAATCTGGCAAAATGTGTCATAACTGTAAGGTCACGTACTGAGCCAGACTCAAGCAATCAGTTTTTGTTAGACATCTGGTCCTGTTCCACCCGCCATCAACAAGGGGGAAGAGGAATGAAAAAAAATTGAAGCAGCAACTTCAGCATTCCAGAATGTACACATCAGGGCTCTGATAGCAAGAAAAATAAACAGAAAGAAGGAAACCCTGTCTAGACTGAGCTGCTGCTGGGGCTGAGGCAGACACTGGGCTGGTATTTACTGAGAGGGACTGCCAGGCAGCACTGCCAGGTAAACAGTGAAGAAGAAATGAATAGGAAAACGTCACTGACCATAGATGAGGACCACAGACTCTTCAATTGCGTGTTGGTAACTAAACTGGGAGTCCAACAGAGCTCGGCTGACGAAAGAGCCATAGTAAGTGGACTGGTACCAGCCAACATGGAGGTGGTCTATGTTAACATGACGCAAGCTTCTCATCATTTCCATTTGGTATTGAACTGTAAAACAAAACAAAAAGAAACCATTTTTTCAATTTTAAGCAGAATTATAATCAGATTTACACTGCTGTAATATTTTATGGTCAGACTCTGCCCATAAATGATATTACACAAAACACTAAGCACGGTTCTTAACTATTAACTCTGCAGAAGGGAGTACTGCTGCATATATTTGATGTAAAATCTATGGGCACCACTTGACAATTATCTCATAGTTTGATCTACCTCTGGTCAGGGATTTAACATTCAAGCACATTATTATGCTTTTGCGTACAAACCTTTGCAAGTCTGAAAAAACTGAGGAAACAATAACTTATTCCAACTATAATCTTAGAATTGCTAGTCTGGATTATTGGAAACTATTACAGATAGTGGCAAACAGGCAGCAAGCAATAGTATAATTTAGTTACATGTGCTTTAACTTGACGAGAATTTTAATAATCAATCTGTAACACCCACACACATTTTTTTAATAATGATCCCCACTCAAGATAGCAGAGGGCATTCACAAATGCCCAACTTACTTTGTGTATTTGGGGTACAGACCAGAAAAGAGATATAATTTTAACTCATTTTCTTTTAAAATACTGTTTACAGGAAGTCTAAAATGCCCATTACCAAAATAAAAAATGGCCAGCCACATCCCAGACATTAAAAGTCCACAAGGCTGATGACTCAAAAGTTGACCATCAAATTTGACTAATACTTAAATCTCCAATCGGTTGCTTCCTCAAACCAGAAACATGCCAAATGGGTATATCACTATCCCAAATAACCAGAGCATTTAACGCTTCTCAAGATCTATTAGGGATGGTGCAGACCCCACACAACAGCAGGACTTGGCCATTCAGTTCTTGAACCTGTTTCATCATTCTAGATAATGACTAATCATATCCATGCACTATTCCCATGTTCCTTACTATCATCAATAAATCTATAAATATATCTTGAACTTAATGAATGAAATCCCACAGCCTCCTTAGATACAGAATTCTAAAGATCCACCACCCTCCAAGTGAAGTTGTTTCCCTTCATTTCACTTTGATAAATGATTATGTTGGAGACTCGTAACATCCTCAAAACATTCTACCAGGTGTCCAAACAATGATTTCACCTTCATAAATCCATTTGGATTCTATCCAATCAGACAATTATTTTCTAAGTATCCTCTAATCACATCCTATATAATAGATGCTAATAATTTCCTGACTACTAACATCAGGCTAACAGATCTGTATATTCTCTGTTTTAATGTACCCTCTTTTCTTAAACAGTGGGTTACATTTGCAACCTCCCCATCTTCAGGTACTGCTTTCGAATTCATTGAATTTTGCAAGTATGATCACCAATGTATCCACTATCTCTCCAGCCAGCACTTGATCAAATACTATCTTTAGTTTAAATTTAGACATGGCTCTCTGCTTTTCCTGTAGAATATTTTTGCCTTTTGAAAACCAAGCAGTTTTTTAAAAAATGCTAGCCATGGCCTATCTACTGCCAAACTTTTTAATTTATTTTTCTAATCCACTATATGCAACTTCTTCTTCATACCTTCAAAATTGCCCAGGTTTATTTTTAAGATGCTACGTTTGGACTACTTGAAAATTCAATCATACTATGGTCACTATTCCCTAAAGCTCCTTATCAAACACGATTTTTAAAAATTATCCAATGATGAGATGAGGTTGTCACTGGTTAGTACAGCATTTATTGCCCATCCCTAATTGCTCAGAGGGCAGTTAAGAGTCAACTACACTGTCGTGGAACTTGAGTTACATGTACGCCAGTTCAGGTAATGGCAGACATTTTTCCAGAAAGGTTATCAATGAGCCAAATGTTTTCAGCAACAAATGACAGGGATAGCAATTAGATTAACGTCTAATTCCAGAATGTGTGGATTTCAAATTTAACAGTCTGCCATACTGCGATGCAAATCCATGTTCCCAGAACATTAGCCTAGGCTCTGGATTACTAGTCCAATGTCATTACCACTACGCCATTGCCTCACCATCATAAGCTCTTAGTCATTCTATAATACTAGATTTACAATGGCCTATGCCCTTGATGGTTCCTCAATTTATTGCTCCAGAAGACCATTTCAAACAAATTCCAAGAGTTTTTCTTCCACAGCCTTGATGCTCGTTATATTTGCCCAGTGTACATGTCGATGAAAGTCACCCATGATGATACATTCGCTTTCCTCCATGCATCTCTAATTTCTTGATGATTACCATGTATACCCTACAATACCAAAACTGTTCCATGGTATGTAAACCACTACTGTTTATGTTTACTGACCTTCATTTCACTCGAGATTCTACATTTTGTTCTTCCCTCACTGATCCTGTCAATCAATGTCACCCCTAACACACCACCTTTCATCCCTCTTGAAGTTCGACTATTCTTTAACATTCACCTACCAAGACTTGATCACCCTTCAGCAAGGTCTCCACAATGGCAATTAAACAATAACCATTTCATTCTACTACCACTATTAACTCATTTATGCTGCTGTGAATGCTGCATTCAGGTAGACTGTTTTCAATTCCACCTTTTTACACGATTGTGCAATTTGAAGCTCGGATTTGTTTCTGCTGCTTTCCACTCTGCTACAGCTTTTCTACATTCCAAGGACTACCTTCGCTTTTAATCTATCCAAATTCACCCTTGGCATCCCATTCCCCCAACAAGCTAGTTTAAAACCTCCACAACACAACTAGCCTACCTTCCAACAACCCATCCCATGAAAGAATTTTTAAACAACATACGTAATTCTATAAATCTGAAAACTATGATTATGCAACCATCAGGTTTTCCCTAAAAGAAAGTTACAGAATTCAAGATATCAGAAGTTACAGAAATCAGTTAGCACTGCTTGTTCATCTTGATTGGAAAAAAAGTTACGCGCAAATATTCTCAGCAATCACTTCTCAATTACTGTTTAATTAAATAAAGACTCAGTCTCAAACTATATCCACCAAACAATAATACGAATCAAAATTCCTATAGGTGTTATGTCAATTATTTTTTTCAACTGTAATTGGCAGAATGCACATCGTGTGTAACCAATAAAGATTACATGTAAAGGGTTTCATTTAAATTTTGATAGGTAAAATTTTAAAACTTGTTCCTTCCAGCAAGTAAAACTGTTCATTGAAATGGACAACTACTTTCCACCTGAAAGCAATATTATTAAATAATAGATAAAGCTTATCAATAATTTTTATTCCTCTTAATAATTATTAATGGCGACCTTCATTGATTTCATGGTTAGAATCCAAATGTTGCAGGACAGGACAGAATGCCATGTTACCAACAGAAGGTTTAAGCTGCTACACTTAGGTAAGAATGTCAATCAAGGGGCTGTCATTATTTTTTTCCAGAGTTATTATAATGTCACCTGCACTGATATAATACTGATTCCCCAGAACAGGTATTATATTAATTGATGCTCTTTAATTTCTGAACAACAATTTCCACTTCCCAAATGTGCAACTCTGTGCTGCTAATCAAATTATTCAGTTTTATACTCAGTTGCAACTTCATAAAAATAACTTGTTAAACTGAATCAATTTGCGACCGTTTCGTTGTGTTAAGTAGTGTGTGTGCTAAGTCATCTCACTCGACCTTTAGACTACAATTCTCACCCCCAACCCTTCATTTTATAACTTGGCAGCACACAAGACTGAAACCTTCGAGCTGCAATGGGAAAGTTAGACAGAATAGCTTGGTACATAGCAACAGTAGTGAAGAAAGGGAAAAGCAATCAGGAACCGAGTAAAGGAAATTGACGAGAAAAGCCAGAAGAAAGCTGCAGCAGCTTTTGCTCCTATGGGTCAAGTTCCATTTTCCAGTTCTTCAGTATTGCAAAGAACAACACAGTTTCCAAAACTCTGGCCAAGACTGCTGACAAAGCACCATTATAGCTACAATTTAGAAAATGCAGAAGCTCATTAGCAACATGATGTAGTCATATAGCAAAGTGATAAGACGTGGCATCATATCTGCAATCTCCCAAATGGTAAGTTACTAATTATGGTATGCCAAGAAGGAGGTGCTAGCCACTTCCCACAGGGAAGAAAACCAATCACATGGTTTCACTAATCTCATTTAGACTACAGATGCCAAAATGCTGCAGGGTAAACTAATACATTATTAAAATTAAACTCTCTTGAGCCAATACTCCAATGCAGCAATGGACTTGAGTAATACTCTGAATTCATTATCTCAAACTGTCACGACAACAACCACACCTGTAGTCATCTCACATAGCATCCTTACAGTACATGTCCTTATAATGTATACAATAGATTCACACCAAAAATGGATAGCTGAAGGGTGTTTCTCTACAGATAAATGTGGACAAAATCAAAAATTTCATGTGCTCATTAAGCTTTGTGCCAGAGTTGGAGTCAGTGATGAATCGTTTTGGCTGATTTCAATAACCTTTCAGCAGCTAGATGAACCATCCATAAACGAGGAAGTAAAATAACTGCAAAAATGTTTTTCAGATTTTACTGAAGTTTTGGATGTTTTCTTGGGGTGAAGAGCTGACAGATTAAAATTCACATGCCTGGAAGTTAAATTCAATGAAACTCAATGGACAAAATTATAATAACTTTTCAAAGAAATAAAAACTCAGTTTTCTCTGTTGCTTGTGTTATGCCAGGAGACAGTCATGCTTATTAAAATACTTTAAACAGTCTATTGCAGTTGGCAAGTACTACTGAAATGCATTAACATTTCAATCGTTTCAGGCAACTGCAGCCTTACGACATTTTCAATGCTAAAATCAAAAACATGAAATCAAATATCTTCATCAGTTTAAGAAAAGGATTAACTGCTTCTCACAGTCAATGAATTCAACAAGAAAAGAACACTCTCACAAAATTAGATAATTCTTAATTTTCATTTTGTTTTCAAACTTGTGAAAATGCGAGTACATGCTTCAAACTTCAAGATTTACGTATGCTTTTGTGCTGCTGGGAAACAGTAATAGGTGCATACTGAATAAAGTTAACTATCTAACTCATCATAAGGATAGTCATGATTTAGAGATGCTGGTGTTGGACTGGTGTGTACGAAGTTAAAAATCACACAACACCAGGTTATAGTCCAACAGGTTTAACTGGAAGCACTAGCTTTGTCATAACCACCTGATGAAGGAGCGTCGCTCCGACAGCTAGTGCTTCCAATTAAACCTGTTGGACTATAATCTGGTGTTGTGTGATTTTTATCATTATGAGCAGCACTTGTGGTACCCAAGTAGTATGCTCACCTAAGGCCAGAAGGTCTGATTCAAGTCCTATCTACTCCAGAGGTATGTAGCAACATCTCTGAACAGGTTAGTTAGAAAATAACTACAATTCATTATGCTTGCAATCAGGCATTTTAATGCAGTTCAAAAAAAGTTGCAAGATCATCTCTGAGATACAGGTTTAACTCCATTTGTGAAGTCAGAAAAAAAGCAGTTTAATTAAAGGGAAGGTCTAAAAACTTAAGTCTGTTTTTTGTAATTGTGTTTAAGATTATAGATAAGACTTCCATTTAATCTCTCCTGACATTAAAAAACAACCAGTGAAGAAGTGGAGCTCCCCTTTATCACTGAAAGGTAGAAGACAGAGGGTGGTAGTGAAGGGTTGTTTTTCAGACTGGAGGCCTGTGACCAGTGGAGTGCCACAAGGATCAGTGCTGGGCCCTCTACTTTTTTTGTCATTTGTATAAATGATTTGGATGCGAGCATAAGAGGTACAGTTAATAAGTTTGCAGATGACACCAAAATTGGAGGTGTAGTGGACAGCGAAGAAGGTTACCTCAGATTACAACAGAATCTGGACCAGATGGGCCAATGGACTGAGAAGTGGCAGATGGAGTTTCATTCAGATAAATGCGATGTGCTGCATTTTGGGAAAGCAAATCTTAGCAGGACTCGTACATGCCATGGTAAGGTCCTAGGGAATGTTGCTGAACAAAGAGACCTTGGAATGCAGATTCATAGCTCCTTGAAAGTGGAGTCGCAGGTAGATAGGATAGTGAAGAAGCCGTTTGGTATGTTTTCGTTTATTGGTCAGAGTATTGAGTACAGGAGTTGGGAGGTCATGTTGCGGCTGTACACGGCATTGGTTAGGCCACTGCTAGAATATTGCATGCAGTTCTGGTCTCCTTCCTACCAGAATGATGTTGTGAAATTTGAAAGGGTTCAGAAAAGATTTGCAAGGATGTTGGAGGATCTGAGCTACAGGGAGAAGCTGAACAGGCTGGGGCTGGTTTCCCTGGAGCATTGGAGGCTGAGAGGTGACCTTATAGAGGTTTACAAAATTATGAGGGGCATGGATAGGGTAAACAGGCAAAGTCTTTTCTCTGGAGTCAGGGAGTCCAGAACTAGAGGGCATAGGTTTAGGGTGAGAGGGGAAGGATATAAAAGAGACCCAAGGGGCAACGTTTTCACACAGAGCGTGTACGTGTATGGAACGAGCTGCCAGAGGATGTGATGGAGGCTGGTACAATTGCAACATTTACAAGGCATTTGGATGGGTATATGAATAGGAAGGGTTTGGAGGGATATGGGCCGGGTGCTGGCAGGTGGGACTAGATTGGGTTGGGATATCTGGTCGGCATGGACGGGTTGGACAGAAGGGTCTGTTTCCATGCTGTACATCTCTATGTCTCTATGACTCTAAATTAAAACAAAAATGCTGGAAACGTTCAGCAGGTCAGAGAACATCCAAAAGGGCAAGAGATAGACAGCAGGTGCAAGAGTGAGTTTGTGAAAAAAAGAGACACTGTTAGCAACTCACATTGTCAGCCAGGTACACACTCTCAAATACAGCAGTCAGGACTGAAGCCATGTCAAATTTCAGAATGTGTGTTTTAAGAAAGAAAACTGCAATACCTTAGGTCAAATCGGAATGTATTAATCCAGTGAATAGTGGGCGCTGGAAAACCATTTGACACAGCTGGTACAGTTGATAGTACAGCATTGGTGATAATAAGTCACTTCACGAGCATTGGATTAAACAAATATTTCATGCCTCCCCACTTCGCAAACTTGGCTGAACAAAGCTGAATAGGGTCAAAGCTTGTTGTAGCACAGACTGAAATAAATGTTCAGTCTATCAATGAATTAACCCTAGTGAATATTAGTGACATTATGTATCTTAATGAACAAAAGAGAAGGCATTTGAAGGAGCAGAAGGTAGAAGCAATTAAATAACCAAAGGGATAATAGTTCAAGCCAAAATTGTGGTCAAAGTAAATAAGCAAAACGTGGATCCAGAGGTGCACGACATTGTAACAAGGGAACCATTATGAGCACTTCCTGCCCAATAAAGAAATATGAGCTTTGGTTAAGATTGCAATGTTAAAACTGAAAGAAAGAAAGGAGGGAAGCAGAAAAACAGAAAATTATATGCCAGTTATCTTGTCATGTGTAACGAGAAAGACATCAGAATCGATGATGTTATAACTGGGCACCTGGGAAAAAACTTCCTGTAATCAGGAAGAGTCAGAATGATGCATAAAGGTAGACAAATCTCCAGGACCTGATGAAGTACTTCCTAGAATTTTGTGGGAAGCTAGGGAGGAGATTGCTGAGGCCCTTTACTGAGATACTTGTATCATTGACAGTTATAGGGCAGGTGCTGGAAGACTGGAGGTTGGCTAATGTGATGCCATTCTTTAAGAAAGAATAAGTCAGGGTACTACAGACCAGTGAGCCTTGCGTCAATGGTTGGTAGGTTGTCGGTGGGGATTCTGAAGGACAGCATTTACATACATTTGGAAAGCCAATGACTGATTAGCTTTGTGAGTTGGAAATCATGTCTCACTAACTTGATTGAGTTTTTGAAGAGGTGACAAAGATTGATGAATACAGACATTGTCTATATGGACCTCCACAAGCATTTGAAAAGGTTCCACATAGTAAACTGGCTAGCAAGGTTAGATCACATGGGATCTGGGAGAGCTAGCTAATTGGATACATAATTGGCTTAAAGGTAGGAGACAAAGGGTCAAAGTGGAGAGCTGCTTTTAAGACTGGAGGCCTGTGACCAGCAGTGTGCCACAAGAATCAATGCTGGGTCAATTGCTTTTTTTCATTTATAAAGATGATTTAGATGTGAATATAGGAGACATGGTTAGTAAGTTTGCAGGTGTCATGAAAATAGGTGTAGGGGACACTGAAGATGGGACCTTGAACAGATGGGCCGTGGAATAACAGATGCAGTTTAATTTAGATAAATGTGAGGTGGTGAATTTTGGTAAGGCAAACCAGGGCAGGACTCAAAGTCAATGGAAATGCCTTGGGGAGTCTTGCCAAACAAACAGCCCTAGTGTAGAGGGTGCATTGTCCCTTGAAAGTGGAGTTGCAGGTAATTAGGGTGGTGAAGGAGGTGCTTGGCACGCTTACCTTCATTGGTCAGAACATTGAGCATAGAAGTTGGGACGTCATACTGCGGCTGTACAGGACATTGGTCAGGCTAATTTTAGAATAGTGCATTCAATTCCAGTTGCCTTCTATAGGGAGGATGTTGTTAAACCTGAGGGTGCAGGAAAGATTTACAAGAATGTTGCCAGGACTGATGAGTTTGAGTTATATAGAGAGGCTGAATAGATTGAGATCTTTCTCCCTGGAGCATCAGACGCTGAGGAGTGACCTCATTCTATAATCATGAGGGGCTTGGATAAGGTAAATAGACATGGTCTTTTTCCTAGGGTAGTGGAGTCCAAATTTAGAAGATATAGGTTTAAGGTGAGAGAGGAAAGATTTAAAAAGGACATGAGGGTAAGGTTTTCAAGCAGTGAGTGCTGCATGTATGGAAGGAAGTGGTGGAGCCAGGTGCAATTACAACATTTAAAAGGTATCTGGATGGGCGTTATGTATAGGAATGGTTTAGAGCAATATGGGTCAAATGCTGGCAGACAGAACTCAGTCAGATTGGGATGTCTGGTCAGTAGGTGGGTTGAACTGAAAGATATGTTTCTATGTTGTCTGATTCTATGATTATGCACTGTGGTTAATGAGGAGCCCAGTGTCTTTTACTTAGATTTCTGGAATGCATTTGACAAAGTGCCACATAAAAAGTTTGTTGTGTGAAAAAGGAGCTCATGAGGCAGGAAATAATATATGAACATAGGCTAAGGATTGGCTGGCTGGCAGAAAACAGAAGGCATGCATACAATCGGTCTTTTTCAGTTTCAGCAAATGACAAGTGGGGTCCTGCAGAGGATTGTGTTAGGTTCTCAAGTTTTTATGATGTAAGTCAATGACTGAGATGATGGCATGGTGGTTAAATTCACAAGTGATACAAAGATAGGGAAGAAAGAATGTCATGAACATAACAACCTCTATATCTGTCTACAATCTTGGAGTATAATTTAGGAAAATATGAAGTTGTTCCTTAGTTGTAAAAAAAGTTATTATTGAGATGGAGGTCAACTGCAGAATTGAAGTCCAAAATGTTCTCATGCAAAGTCACAACAAGTTAGGATGCAGGCACAACAAGTGATTAAGACTATTGGAAAACTATCCTTTATTATGAGAGGAACTAAGCATAAAAATAAGGACATTTTACAGGGCATTCATAAGACCACACACTAGGTGCAATTATGGTCTTCTTATTTAAGGAAGGATGTAAGTGCACTGGAGGAGGTTCAAAGAAATTTTACTACATTCATACCTGGAATGCATGGGTTGCTTTTTTCAGAAAAGTTTGGATAGTATGCCCTTGATTTCAATAGGTTTAAGGGTAATTTAAGTTTATAGAGACTTTGAATGGTTTTGATAAGGTGGACATGGGAAGAATGTTAACTCTTGAGTGAGCCCAGAACTGGGGATTCACTCTTTTTGGACAGAGATGAGAAAGTTTCTTTTTGTGAGGATTGCACAGCTTTGGAAATCTCTACCTCAAAATATGGTGGAGGTAGAGTCTATAGTTACCAAGGGTTGTTGGAAATGTGGAATTTGGAACAAAAGCAGATCAACCATAACCTTATTAAATGGTAGAGCAAGCTTGAAGGGTTAAATGGACTACTTCTGCTCCTAATATATATTCATATAAAATTAGCATGGAGTCTAAGTTAAATATGGAGCTTACTCCCTGGGAATAGGTTGGTCACATGTCACCACTTCAATATTCCACCCCCCCCCCACTAAACTCTGTCGTACCAAATCTGCTTAAAACTTAAACAGATGTGAAGCAGTTTGGGTTTAGATTAATAATTTTCATGTGAAAAATCACTTCCTATCCAACTAACATCCACCCATTTTTGGGGGTTAAACTTATCCATTAAGATAGAAATAACCTGCAATAATAATAGTTCCAAAGCACATTAAAGAACAGTGCTAGTAATAAGAGGAAAAATCATTTAAGTCGAGATAGTGATTAGGAAACATAATTGAAGACTAGGATGAACAAAATGAATTCCAGAATAATTTTTGAAGTTGAGTTGGAAGGAGATGGAAAAGGAATTCAGTATACAGGGGCTGATCAGCTAAAAGTTGTCGACCAAAGCGAAGTAAAGAAAATGGAAGAATTTGCAAGGGACCAGAGTCAGAAGACCAAAAGGTTGCAGAAGTCTATCTAAAAGATGATGCAGAAATGGAACAAAATGTCACCATAGAGGCATATGCATAGATTCAAGATTTTACAGATCAGGAGCTGAAGGTGGAGGGAATCACAAAAGCAAAAGATGAGTCTAAAGATTAAGAAATTGAAAGGATAGCCGGGAAAGCACACAGTTAAAAGGGAATAAAGCACAAATGATTGGAAAGCACAATACCGTGGATGGCGGAAACCTGAAATCAGAAATCTCAGCAGGCCAGGCTGCATCTTTCGGGAAACAGGGTTAAAATCTTCATGTCAATGATCATTCCTCAAAACTGAAAAAAATCTTTTTTTTTTAAATTAACAGATTTTGAGCAATAACTGCTTGCGAAAAGAATAAAAGGTCGGTCTGTGGTACGGTGGAAGGCAGGAGAGATTGAATGAAACCAGAATTCGTCTTTAAGGTTAAAAGGGAATGGTGATGGGACAGGAAAAGAAACACAAGATGTGCCTAGTGCAGTTGTGTAACTTTCTGGAAGTGAAAATAAGAGAAACCCAAAACATGCAAATGAACAGAAACATAATGAGAGGCAAGGGGAGAATAGAGTTTTGCTATCTAAAATGACTAAACTTGATGTTGAGTGATAGACATGCAGGTCCCTTTTACAGTAAAACAAGAATAGCTCCAGAGCTGATTCTAAGTTTGTGATGCTCACTGGATTTTTTTTAAATTAATCTATTTTTTTCTAATGAACCTGTTCAGAAATGTTGTTACACACCTCTGAACAGATGGGACTTGAACCCGGGCCTCCCAGTCCAGGGGTTGAGATTCTACCACTGCACTTGTGGGGGAGGCGATGGCCTAGTGGTATTATTGTTGGGCTGTTAATCCTCTGGAATTAAGAATCTAATGATGCCCATGAATCCATTGTCGATTGTTGGAAAAACCCATCTTGTTCACCAAAGTCCTTCAGGGAAGGAAATTGCCATCCTTACCTGGTCTGGCCTACATGTGACTCCTGATCCACTGCACTGTGGTCCACAGCACTGTGGTTGACTCTTAACTACCCTCTGGGCAATTAGGGATAGGAAATAAACGCTGGCCTAGCCAGCGACGTCCTCATCCCATGAATAAATAAAGAATAAAGCAGCACAAGAGGACCCCTGCCATTATACTCTGTACTTCAATTAACCCCTCCAGTTAACAGGTTTTGCACATCAACAAATCAATAGGAGAACACAGTTCATTTACAGGTTGAGGTTAATAGCTGAAGAAACATCACAGATGATTTGGTATGGGGGAGAAGAAATTTCAGTAGTGTAATCCACTCTAGGTAGGTTCTTGTGGTGCAGTGGTAGTGTTTCTACTTCTGAGCCACAGGCCTGGATTGAATTCTCACATGCTGCAAAGGTGTAATTTCACCTCAGAACAGGTTGATTAAAAATGTCCATTCAATATAGTGTAATTCAATCCCCTCCCTGGCAACTCTAATGGAGCAGTGACAGTGACCCTACCTCTGCACCAGAAGACTTGGGTTCAAACCTCTTTGCTCTCACATGTGTAACAGCATGCCTGAAATGGTTGATTTTAAAAAGAACTGGGGTCTTCCGCAGTGTAAGCAGTAGTTGAGGGATCTATAGGAGTTAGTAGGTGAAAATGCAGATTACTTGATTGCCTTCATTTCTGGCAAAGATAGAATCTGGTGTATGCACTAAATAATAGATTTACAATTAAACTCTGATGAATCTGCTTAATTCTATACACAAATACCAGTCTAGTAAACATGAAAGACTGAAATATTTAAATCATAGTGGGGTGCTTTTTCTCAACTTCAACAGAACTTCATTAGAACAGAGAAGAACTGGTATGTTAGCATGAAAGCCAGGTGAAGAATTAAAATGACATGACACCAGAAGCTATACATTAAGCTTATGGACTCAGCAGACTTGTCAAACTCAGATGACAAAGCAGTCATTCAATCTGCATTTGGTCTTCCCAGTGTAGGTGAGACCATATTATAATCATGATCACAGTACATGAAATTTAAGTTCATATTGCTTCATCCGAATAGTGTTTGCAGCCTTGGACAAAGAAGAAAGGAGAGTTAAATGCTTGGATGTTGTATCTTCCACCTTCACACAGAAAGTTGCTGGTGGTACTTGAGGAATAGACCATGGCATGATAGAGGGAATGTTCCCTCAGATTGCAGAAAAAGGGGAAAGGAAGATGTGTTTGGTAATATCATTGCATTGGAAACAGTAGAAATGACAGAAAAGGATTCACTGAAGCTAGTGAGGTGGAAGGTGAGACAGAGAGTATCCCTACTGTGATTTTGCAAGGGAAAGTACAGAAATTAAGTGGATATGGTCAAGCATACCAACAACAACAAAGGGAGGGAATTTGAAAAAAAAGACATTGCAGGTTGACACAGACAAGACAGAGATAGAGGAAGTGGGAGAATGGAATGCAGTCCTTACAAAGTATATTTTGTGAAAAGATACAGTTGAGGCAGTTACAGGAGTTAGTCAATTTAAAATGAAAAATACTTGATTGTTTTCATTACTAGCAAAAGGGAAAAGGAGAAGTTTGAGATGGTCCACATGAAACAGAAAGAATGGTAAAGATTTACAAGGATGATACCAAGATTGGAATGTTTGAGTTATAAAGAAAGACTGGATAGGTTGGAACATTATTCTGTGCAGTGTAGGAGGCTGAAGGGTGACCTCATTGTGGTTTATAAGATCATGAGGACCAAATGCAGGCAAATGGGACTAGTTCAGAAAGGAAGTCTGGTCAGCATGGACGAGTTGGGTCAAAGGGTTTGTTTCCATGCTATTTGACTCTATGGAAACAAAGTTGGTGAAGCTTTTCAAATTAGGACGAAAACATAACACTGAGCTGATAAAGGTCATCAATGTGCCGGAAAGGGCCTGACTCGCACTGGAATAATAATGTCCCACATATTTCTAAATGAAAGCATAGCGTGAACCCCTACAGCAGTTTTAATTTTTAGGTATATTTTTTATTTGAAGGAACAGATGAGAGATGCGATACTTTTCTTTCTAGTAGCTTCCTTTGCATTTTCTCTTATATTAAACATAGGAGGACGCAGATAGATTACCACTGTGTGGAAAGAATAGGAACATACCAGCAGCAGGCTGAAGCCAAACCACAACAATTGTGCTTTTGACATACACTATTTGACACTGTATAATGGAATGCGATATGTTGGTGCAATTCTTTAAATAGGAGATCATTATAGAACAATCTGAAAATAGGAGCCCACTCTCCCTGACGGCACCAGATGAACAAAAATGTAAAATACTCCTCACATAATAATATAATGTCCTTCAATCAATAACAGCAGCTTCAAGATACCTTTGTAGTTGCCTCTATCTCGGTATTGTCTAGCTTACAAACAAGTGAAAGATATCACAAAAATTTTAAAAGTTAATTCACTGTTAAATAACATTAACTTATAAAATGGCTATATATCTCACACACACACAGAATCTTCAAAATCCAGTTTTCTACCTCGAAACAAAACCTTGATTATTTGTTGTACAATATTTGAACTTTGCTCAAAATTTTACTAGAGAAACAAAGGTTGTGCAACTTTTGAACACTCTGCCTCAGGTGGTGGAGGGAGAAGGAGGTCACTGAGTACTTTTAAGGTTAAGACTCTTCATAAGAAAGGGAATCAAAAATTATTGGGGGTAGATGAGAAGGTGGAATTCAAAATGCAAATTCAGCTATGATTTTATTGAAAGTCAGACCAGACTCTGGGCAGCATATGGCCCGTTTCTGTTCTAATTCATTTGTTCACATCTGACGACACAATATGCCATTGATCCAATGTCCAATAATATTGTCAACATTCACTAAAGCAAACTGAAGCTTATAATACAACGAACGGGAGAGAAAACCGAACAAATAGTCCTTTACAACAGCAGGAATTAGAATTCCAATAATGAACGGAAAAATGATTACTAATTGTTTTAAATATTACTATGCCTTATAATCAAACTAATCAGCCAAGGACAAAACAATCAGTTCCATTTGGCATTCTTCTGTACAAGACCACTTTCTTCATTGGTTAAATACATCCCAGTTGAACAGAATTACATAACTTTAGCTTGAAATAATGTCAGAGACAATGGCAGCTCAGCATTTTGTTTGTTACTGTCTCATTTTAAGTGAAAACACATGAACTGATCTAGGACTGAATAATGATAATTTTAGGGTTTCTAACCTTACATTTACAAGTCTACTCTCACCAGACTTAAAGCTCTGTAAAATAAATCAGCTCATTTCAGGGTGAGATTTTAGTTCAACCACAGCTGCAACATTACATATCTGTATGATTTCGGATACTTGCAGTTTTTAAAAAGAATATGAAATGGATGACTTTTACAGCCCTGTCTCTCAAATCAATACACACGGGAAATTAGTAGTGTAACCATATGTTTCTATGAGTTAGAGTTCTTCTGACTTATTTCACATCACCGTGAATAAATTCAGAATCACAGGTAACCACGGGTATTAGATAAGCTCCAAAAATACCAAAATTTGCAACATCACCAGAAGCAAAATTTTAATAAAAAAAACAGATATGAATTTACTACCAAGGAAACCAAGATCATTTCCAAAATCTCATGCAGAAGTGCTCATCTTCACAAAGGAGTGAAACGGACACTTGAATCATTAAGAATAGCCCATTATCTGACTTTACAAAGGGAAAATAGTCAACTGACATTTAGCTAGAGCACTCTTTGCTGCAAGTAAATCTTTTAAAACCAGTATTTTCACTTATGCAAAACCGATTAAACATCTGTTTCAGATTTTACAGCAACATTGTTTGAAGTCAATAAATTGATGCAAGACACAACTGAATGCATAAACACTTTTTTTTAAATAATAAAACCAGTGATGGCCTGTTACTTCAATCTATTTTACTCATTATTTTATTTTGTATTTAGGTAGTTTGCACCATCCTGTCGTCAAAATATATTTTTTTAATTCATTGCTGGGGATAATGGATGCTGCTGGCTGGGCCAACATTTATTTCCTATCCCTAATTATCGTGAGATGGTAGTGAGCTGGCTCTTGATCTGCTCCAGTCCTTGAGTATAGGTATACTCACATTGCACTTCAGAACGAAGTTTCAGGATTTAACCCAGCAACAGTGTAGAAACAGCAATATACTTCTAAACAAAAGTGAGGACTGCAGATGCTGGAAATCAGAGTCTAGATTAGAGTGGTGCTGGCAACGCACAGCAGGTCAGGCAGCATCCGAGGAGCAGGAAAATATACTTCTAAGTCAGGTTGGTGCGTGACATGTGAGGGATCTTGCCGACAGGGGTTCATCTGTTGCTCTTGTTATTGCAGGTGGTAAAGGTCATGTATTGCTGCTGTTTAAGGAGTTTAGGTGAATTGCTGTGGGGCATCTGGTAACTCAAGCCCAACTCAGCCATTAGCCCTCAATTAACTACCGTCGTCACTGGACCATCAAAGCCTCAAATTTAAAAGTTTCACACTCATTGCCTTGCCACTTAACTCTGGTGCTTCAGCGGGTTTGCTCCACTCCTTAGACTTGCAACAGTTCTTTGTGTTTCGTTAAATGGTAAAATTATTAATTGAGATGACAGGAGGACTGATGGCCATGGGGAGAAAACCGCCCATGCCAAAAACTGTATAAGAATATGCAACGGTTAGCACAGTGACTCATATATTAGCCAATTAAGCAGGTGAGCCACAGTAATCGCTGTCCATTTGATTTTCTGCCTAAAGTGAATTACCTTCCCTGGTAGGGGAGGTACAATTTGCCTCAGATCTCTTGGATAATGGTAAAGAAAGGAAAACAATTAAATTGCTCACTTTAAATCAGCATTCAGCAATCCCCTTACAAGCACTAGAAAAAACAGAACTGGGTTTATCTGTTAAAATACCGTTAAGGAATGGGATTCTTTGTCATTTGAGACATCAGGTGTGGAACCAATGCAACAAATGTAAAAAACAATCGAGACAAAAAAAAGGTAATGCATTATAAAATTAACTGGAAATGCTGTTGTGAAAAACAATTATATATTTTTTTAAAAAATCACTAGCCTCCTCAAATGCATAATCCCAAATGAAAGTTACGGTGTTGAAGTCATGTCAGAAAAGATAAGAGCTAAAATCGCAAACACACATTTCAACTGTTGGTGTTAGATTGAAAAAAGGAATTAAAAATTTCTAAGACCAAGAACACATGACTTGGGCCAATTAGTCAACTTAACAAAGTAACATTCCATGTCATCGCAGTCTAAAACCGTGATTAAGTTGTGCTCAGCTTCAGCTGAAGTAGAAGACGGGTAGTTATTGATGTGATTGATTCAGTTTCAGCTTTAGAGTTGAACATTCATAGAATCATACAGAAGAGGCTCCTGGAGTCCAAACCAAACTTCTGTATTTAAGTCTACATTTCTATCACCGTTTGCTTACATTTATAGCACAAATCATCGCTGTGAACCAGTAATGGTATAATTATAGACTGAGAATACTGCAAACACCACCACAAAGAGTATTTAGGGCGGCACGGTGGCACAGTGGTTAGCACTGCTGCCTCACAGCGCCAGAGACCCGGGTTCAATTCCCGTCTCAGGCAACTGGCTGTGTGGAGTTTGCACGTTCTCCCCGTGGGTTTCCTCTGAGTGCTCTGGTTTCCTCCCACAGTCCAAAGATGTATGGGTCAGGTGAACTGGTCATGCTGAATTGCCCGTAGTCTTAGGTAAGAGGAAAATGGAGGGGTATGGGTGGGTTGCGCTTTGGCGGGTCGGTGTGGACTTGTTGGGCCGAAGTAAATAATCTAATCTAATCTATTCATGCTCAAAGAGGATCAAACATAATTCGGAAGCAATCAAAAGCCATACATAATCTGAAGAAATGGCGCTGCTGAAAGTTATGTAACTGAAGGAAGAGGAATCCACTCTGACTCAATGGCCTGAATCATATCCCAAACTGAGTGAGAATAAGGGAGATTCAAAAGGGATCTGCTGGAAGGCAGCCAAAGCAGCAGCTTTCAATGACATTGGCATGTATCTTATGAGTGAAGGATCTCTACTTCTTTGACAGTGACGGCAAGAGATAAAGCAGCCAGGGGTGGGGGAAGCGAAGAGGGGTAGGAGCATACCAGTAGCCCAGCTCAAAGGAAGGCTTGTCCCTGGGTCATGAGATGGCAGGAGAAGGTTGGACAGTGAAAGAATGGTGGCTGACAAAACTTATTCCACAAACACTACCATGGAGGGAAAGTTCTGTTTCATCAACTCCCAGCCTAATTCCCCACCATCCAAGGGCCCTCATCCCCAGCCTGCTGATATCACTGATACATGGGTAGTCGCGTTCCGGCACAGTAATGACATATGCTTCCTGTACCTGTTGCGGTCAGCTAGCGTCACTGCCACATTGTGCATGCAAGGGGGGGGGCTAATTCCACCATTATGGATAATTACCCCAATAATGGTAAATTCACAACTATAATGGTGTCACTGCACCTCTAAAAGGAAGATGTAATGAAAAGAAAAACTTTCTTGGCTTTTATGATGTGTTTACTTGAGATTTTTGAAATATCAAAAGTGCGGACAAGCGTGTATAGAAAACAGATACAACGAAAGAGAGAATCTTTACACAGTTGGCTGCATTTAACTGCGTATTTAAGATAATTCCTTCATTTATCTAAGTGTTAGGTAACAAACTGTTTTGTTGAGGTTAACGTAGGTGCTAATGCCACACATTTTCCTCTGACCTCTATTTAATGGTGTAGCTCAGCATTTGTAGACAACCCACCCTACTTTGAGTGTAAAAGCAAGGGGCAATTTACACTTTTTTACTCAATGGTTACATTGCTTTCCAATAGTGGTTTCTACCCTTTATATTACCAAAAATCATTAAAATGCTTTGCTTTGATCATCTTTGCTGCTCTGCTTTTATTTAAGTCATTTTCCCAAACTTTAATAGAGAATAACGAGTAAACAGAATACATGTCGAACATAGAACATTACAGCACAGTCCAGGCCATTCGGCCCTCGATGTTGCGCCGCCCTGTCATACTAATCTGAAGCCCATCCCACCTACACTCTTCCACGTATGTCCATTTGCCTGTCCAATGACGACTTAAATGCACTTAAACTTGGCGAATCTACTAACGATGCAGGCAAAGCATTCCATACCCTTCCTACTGGGGCGGCATGGTGGTAAGCACTTCTGCCTCACAGCGCCACAGAGACCTGGGTTCAATTCCCATCTCAGGCGACTGACTGTGTGGAGTTTGCACATTCTCCATGTCTGCGTGGGTTTCCTCCGGGTGCTCCGGTTTCCTCCCACAGTCCAAAGACGTGCGGGTCAGGTGAATTGGCCTGATTTGTTAGGCATGACCTACCCTTCACAAAACCATGCTGACTGTCCCTGATCAGATTATTCTTTTCTAGATGGTTATAAATCCTCTCTCTTATAACCTTTTCCAACACTTTACCAACAACTGAAGTGAGACTCACTGGTCTGTAATTACCAGGGTTGTCTCTACTGCCCTTTTTGAACAAGGGAACCACATTTGCTATCCTCCAGTCCTCAGGCACTATTCCTGTAGACAATGACGATTTGGAGATCAATGCCAAAAGCTCAGCAACCTCTTCCCTTGCCTCCCAGAGGATCCTAGGATATATCCCATCCGGCCCAGGGGACTTGTCTATTTTCACAGTCCTACAGTTGGCCACTTATTTTCTTTGCTGGAGCTATATTCATCAAGATGCATTAGGTACATAGTGGATGAAGTACTGTGTTGTATACTTTTTTATAAAATGATGTAAGAAATTGAAAGATGTCAACATACTTTGAAATACAAATGGAAACTTACTATAAAATGACTTCAGAAAAAAAGTGGCAATTTTCAAAAGGCAAGTGACATATGGAAATTTTCAGCCAAATAATTTGGCATTTAAGAAAAAATTCAAATAAAATTCCACGTCCGATTTTCATTTAAAAATTATTCTACGCTTTCTTATTTTGTAGCATACAGAACAAAAACCACATCCCCAGAAAATAAAGAATACTTGGCGATTTTCAGTACCCAGAAAATTAATTTTGATATTTGGAGAATTGTACGTTGGAATTGAACAGAGATGAGAGAAATTGGGATTATTCTGAGAGCAGAGAAGGTCCAAGGATGATTTAACTAAGTATTCAAAATTATGAAAGCTTTCAGCTGTACTGTTGTGAGAAACTGTTGACACTGTGATGATTGATAATGAAAGATCACAGATTGAAGATAACAGCCAAAGGAACAAGAGGGAAGATATGGAGAATTCTTTTCAAATCAAGAGTTATGGTGATTTGGAATGCACTAACTAAAAGGGTAATGGAAGTTAATTTTTTCAGAGGTTTGTACAGTATCTGAAAGGTCGATGGGTAAATAGGACTAATTGATTAACTCTTCCAAAGTGTGGACACATACATGAAGTTTTCTTATTACGCTGTGAGATTCTATTGTTTGAGTATACTTATACAACAGTAACTATGAAACAAATATACTTTGCACCAATGCTACGATGATGCAGCATAAATTCATAAAGATATAATTATTGAAGTGCTGCTGAATGATATATTAAAATCATATCATGCACAAAACCAGACTATGTCCAAAGGCGTTTTTAAAAAAAATCTGCATAAACTGTTGAATTGGAAGTAATTTCAACCAGTTGAACGAAGGTTATCATTCAGAATGCCTTTCCATGAACAGATTCATTTGATGCTGTAAGATAATGCAAAATGTGGCGATATACTACATTTCAGGCAATTTTGGAATATAGGTATTGCTGAAAAATATATTTTGTCGAAGATTTTCATCTTGCACTCAGACAATTTGTAAGAATACCACTTCATGGATTAAACTAACACATGTTGCATGAAAAAGAATGCTGATTGGTTAGCAAGTGGACTGATTGGTCAAACCAGATTCGGATTGGTCAGGACATTGCCCTAAGAAATAAGCTAGTAAATGATTGTCATCTATTTTGTTATCGATTCAGGCATAATTCATATACATATTCCGTTTACAAAGGTCATGGCCCTGTGTAATACAATATGTAGTGCCACCACATGCAAGTGCATCATATTGCAAGTCTGACTGACAATCCTAAAAATTTCGCAATAATGGCATGGTGCACACATAAAAAGAAATCAGTACAACAGGAATAAGTTCGAAAGAACTCAATATTTCACAGTTAAAATTGTTATGGTGCATAAAGTGGAGTAAACTGATTTTTTAAAATTAATAAGCCCAGTGAAATAGGGAGTAATTATTAACTTTAGATAATGTTCACTATGTAACATAGGCAGAAGTGAGAAATTGCCCCTCAAATGGGCTCCCAATCAGATGCTTAAGACAATTGGTATTCAAACATTTGAAACAAATAATACAAATACAAAGATATATAATGAAAAGCATGATACAGAGCAGCTGCAAATTTACGCCTCCAGAAATTAAAAACAAAATAAAATCTCACTAATACATGCAATTACAAAGTGGTCAGTTTCTGGCAAAAAAACCTGCGCCAAAAACTACATAAGCAAAAGAGCCAAAATGCATGTTAAATTCCGGTTAGCCAGCGAAAGATGAAACCAGGACCAGCCTTTACTCAGTTTAGAATTGTTGAGTGAAGTTTATACTTCCTAACTCGATCCTTGCAGCAATGTCAGAAAATGTTTCTGTATACTCTTGAAAATCCAATAGAAATCAATTTAACTGAGATGTCAAACAGAAATAGGCCATTAAGCCCAACAAAGTTTGTTCTACCATTCTGTGAAATCGTGGCAGACCTGATAATCCTCAACTTCACTTTCCTGCCTTATTCTCAAAATCTTAGATTCCCCGACTGATTAAAAATCTGATTGCATCATTAATTATATTCAAACTGAGACAATCTCCTCAGAAAAAATTCTTCCTCACTTCAGTCTTACCCTAAGATTGTGCCCTCTGGTTGTAGCTACTCACACTAGAGAAAACAATCTCTCACCACCTAAATCAGTCAAGCCCTCGGAAGCTTAAAAGTTTGATCAAAATTTCACTGTGGGCAAAAGAAGAGAGGAGAAGGTATGGTGGGATGAGGGTGAGGAAAGAAGACAGAGAGGAGGGAGAAAGAAAGAGAGAAATGCAGGATTTGGCAAGGCATAGCGGCTGGTGGGAGAGAAAAGACAAGGAAATGATGAAAAAACGAGAGTTTTAAAGAAGCACCACTGATAAGATTATGTGTACACCATAGAAAACCAAAAAGAAATAAACTTGCAGAAAAACAACATGCAGAAGATAAGATAAATCAGCTGGGTGAGCTCAATGATAGGTATGAATGAGGGTGAAGCTGAAAGCATTAGAGGTGTCACAGTTACTTTTGAACTTTGTAGATCCAGTTAATGTGACTCTAGAAAATACTAACTTTTCCTGGTGGGGTTCAGCTTGATTAAGCTATAGAACATTGGAGACACATGTAAATTTAAGAATAGAGCTGAACTACAATAATCAGTATAAGCTGTGGTTGTTATGGGGGACTTTAACTTCCCAGATATTGACTGGGAGAGCTATAGCTCGAGTTCATTAGATGGGTCGGTGTTTGTACAATGTGTGCAGGAGGGTTTCCTGACACAATATGTCGACAGGCCAACAAGAGGGGAGGCTATATTGGATTTGGTTCTAGGTAATGAACCAGGCCAGGTGTTAGACTTGGAGGTAGGTGAGCACTTCGGGGACAGTGACCACAACTCGGTGACTTTTACTTTAGTGATGGAGAGGGATAATCGTGCGCCGCAGGGCAAGAGTTATAGCTGGGGGCAGGGAAATTATGATGCAGTGAGGCATGACTTAGGATGTGTGGATTGGAAAAACAGGCTTCAAGAGAAGAACACTAATGAGATGTGGGGATTGTTCAAGGAGCAGCTACTGCGTGTCCTCGATAGGTATGTACCAGTCAGGCATGGTGTAAAGGGCCTTGTGAGGCAGCCGTGGTTTAGTAAGGAATTGGAGTCCCTTGTGAAAGGGAAGAAGGCGGCATATGTAAAGATGAGGCGTGAAGGTTCAGTAGGGGCGATTGAGAGTTATAAGGTAGCCAGGAAGGAGCTAAAGAGGGAGCTAAGAGAAGCTAGAAGGGGACATGAAAAGTCTTTAGCTGGTAGGATTAGGGAAAACCCAAAGGCTTTCTATAGGTATGTCAAGAATAAAAGGACGACTAGGGTAGGTATCGGTCCAGTCAAGGATAGTAGTGGGAAGTTGTGTGTGGAGGCGGAGGAGATTGGAGAGACATTAAATCAGTACTTTTCATCAGTATTCACTCAGGAACAGGACACTGTTGCTGATGTGAATATGGAATCACAAATAATTAGAATGGATGCCCTGGAAATATGCAGGGAAGAGGTTTTGGGAATATTGGAAAGGATGAATATAGATAAGTCTCCTGGGCCTGATGGCATTTACCCCAGGATCCTATGGGAAGCTAGGGAGGAGATAGCAGAGCCATTGGCCTGGATTTTTATGTCGTCATTGTCAACGGGAATAGTACCAGAGGACTGGAGGATAGCGAATGTGGTCCCATTGTTCAAGAAAGGGAGTAGGGATAGCCCTAGTAACTATAGGTCAGTGAGTCTGACTTCAGTGATGGGCAAAGTCTTAGAGAGAATGGTAAGGGATAAGATTTATGAACATCTGGGTAGGAATAACGTGATCAGGGATAGCCAGCATGGTTTTGTGAAGGGCAGGTCGTGCCTCACAAACCTTATTGAGTTCTTTGAGAAGGTGACTAAGGAAGTGGACGAGGGTAAAGCAGTAGATGTTGTGTATATGGATTTTAGTAAGGCGTTCGATAAGGTTCCCCATGGTAGGCTAATGCTAAAACTACGGAGGTATGGCATTGAGGATACATTAGAGGTTTGGATTAGGAATTGGCTGGCTGGAAGGAGACAGAGGGTAGTAGTTGATGGATTATGTTCATCTTGGAGCGCAGTTACTAGCGGTGTACCACAAGGATCTGTTTTGGGACCATTGCTTTTTGTTATCTTTATAAATGATCTAGAGGAAGGACTTGAAAGCTGGGTAAGCAAGTTTGCGGATGACACAAAAGTTGGTGGAGTTATGGATAGTGAGGAAGGAAGTGGTAGGTTACAGCGGGATATAGATAAGTTGCAGAGCTGGGCGGAAATGTGGCAAATGGAATTCAATGTAGCTAAGTGTGAAGTCGTTCACTTTGGTAGGAATAACAAGATGATGGATTACTGGGCTAATGGTAGGCTACTTGGTAGTGTGGATGAGCAGAGGGATCTTGGTGTCCATGTACACAGATCTCTGAAAGTTGCCACCCAGGTAAATAGTGCTGTGAGGAAGGCATATGGTGTACTGGGCTTTATTGGCAGAGGAATTGAGTTCCGGAGTCCTGAGGTCATGTTGCAGTTGTATAAGACTCTGGTGAGGCCTCATCTGGAGTATTGTGTGCAGTTTTGGTCGCCATACTATAGGAAGGATGTGGAAGCTTTAGAACGAGTGCAGAGGAGGTTTACCAGGATGTTGCCTGGAATGGTAGGAAAATCTTATGAGGAAAGGCTGAGACACTTGGGGCTGTTCTCATTGGAGAAGAGAAGGTTTAGGGGAGATCTGATAGAAGTGTATAAGATGATTAGGGGTTTAGATAGGGTAGATACTAAGAACCTTTTACCACTAATGGAGTCAGGTGTTACTAGGGGACATAGCTTTAAATTAAGGGGTGGTAGGTATAGGACAGATGTTAGGGGTAGATTCTTCACACAGCGGGTTGTGAGTTCATGGAATGCCCTGCCCGTATCAGTGGTGAACTCTCCTTCTTTATGGTCATTTAAGCGGGCATTGGATAGGCATTTGGAAGTTATTGGGCTAGTATAGGTTAGGTAGGATTCGGTCGGCGCAACATCGAGGGCCGAAGGGCCTGTACTGCGCTGTATCCTTCTATGTTCTATGTTCTAAGCTTCACAATCATCAACTTATGAAATGGACTGCCATCTAGTATAGGAGATGCTTCATTAATTGACGTAACATTCAAACAATACCCTGAAAAGCAAACAAATAGTGTTTAAGTGGCAAACGTTCTGAATAGAGTCATAGAGCTGTACAGCATGGAAACAGGCCCTCAGTCCAACTTGTACATGCCGACCAGATACCCAAAATATACAGAGTCCCATTTGCCAACATCTGGCCCATATTCCACGAAACCCTTCTTATTCATTGAGCCATCCAGATGCTTTTAAATGCTGCAATTGTACCAGCCTCTACCATTTCCTCTGTCAACTCATTCCATGCATGCACCACCCTCTGCATGAAAACACTGCCTGTTAGGTCCCTTTTAAATCTTTCCCCTCTCACCCCTGAACCTTTGCCCTCTAGTTTTAGACATGCCCCACTTGATGGAAAATACCTTGGCTATTTGCCCTATCCATGTCCCTCATGATTTTATAAACCTCTATAATGGCAACCCTCCGATGGTCCAGGAAAACAGCCAGAGCCTATTCAGCCTCTCCCGATAGCTCAAATCCTCCAACCTTGGCAGCATCCATGTAAATCTTTTCGGAACCCTTTCAAGTTTCACAAATTCTTCCTGTAGCAGGGAGACCAGAATTTAATGCAGTATTCCAAAAGTGGACTAACCGATGTCCTGTACAGCTGCAATATGACCTCCCAACTCTTATACTCAACGCTCTGACCAATAAAGGTAAACATACCAACTGCCTTCTTCACTATCCTATCTTCCTGAGACTCCACTTTCAAAAACTATGAACCAGCACTCCAAGGTCTCTTTGTTCAGCAACACTCCGCAGGACCTTATCCAAACGCAGCACCTCACGTTTAGCTAAATTAAACTCTCATCTGCCACTCTTCGGCCCATTGGCCCATCTAATCAAGATCCCAATAGCTAGGTCAGAATCCAAATGAAAAAAGGAGTAATTTTTACTGAAGCTTCAATAAACTGGTAGTCTTCTTAATGTTCTCTAAAGTCTCCACATCCTTCCTAAGGTGTGGCGGCCAGAACCTGCCATTAATTCTGAAAGCACTAACAGAAATGGAAAATTGGTATTTTATGCCAAGTACAAAAAGACATCGAACTGCTGGAAAATTGGAAGGCGAAATGACAGATGGAGTTTAATCTGGAGGTGATGCATTTTGGGAGGTCAATTGTAAGAGGAAAGTACAAAATTATTGGCAGGACCCTGTGGAGCATTGATATCGACAAGAATCTTAGCGTTCATATCCACAGCTCCCTGAAAGTGAAATGAATAAAATGGTGAAGGTGGTGTAGGAATGCTTACCTTCATCAAAGTTAGCAAGTCATATTGCAGCCATATAAGACATTAATTAAGCCACATTTGGATCTGGTGCTACACTTTATGAAGGATGTGGAGGCTTTAGAGAGGGTGCAAAGAAATTTACCAGGACATTGCTTAGATTGGAGTTTATTAGCTATGAGAGGAGATTGGACAAACTTGGTTGTTTTTGCTATAACATCATAGGCTGAAGGGCTACCTGATAGAGGTATTTTAAATTATAAAGCATGGAGGGGGTCAACAGTCAGTGTTTTTTCATAGGCTGGAAACATCAAATACCAGGGTGCACAGGTTTACGGTGAGAAGGGAATGTTTAAAAGAGATGTGCAAGATAAGTTTTTGTTTACACAGGGGATGGTAGGTGCCTATAATGTGTTTCCCAGGGAAATCGTAGAAGCAGATACATTGGCAAACTTTTAAAGGAATTTAGACAGACACAAACAGGCAGGGAACAAGGGGATACTGACCATGCACAGGCAGATAGGGTTAACCGAGAAGGACATTATGGTCAGCACACACATGGTGGCTGAAGGGCCTGTTCCAGTGCTGTACTATTCCAGCTATAAAACTGCGTATTTCAAAACAAATTCCAGCATATGTTTTTTGAACATTCAGCTAGCAACTGTCCATTCTTAATTGCTCATCAACTGTGGTATCATCTTGAATCAGGAGTAAAATCTCTTGCAAGTTAAAATATTGCACGTTTAAAGTACTTCTTAGGACCTGTGCACATAGTTTACTCAGCTTAGTGCTATCCCAAGAATGCTACAATGCAATTTTTCAAAGAGTACTTAAACTGAGGCCTTATTTCCTCCTTCAGGTGAATACTGAAAATACCATATCACTATTCAAAGAACAGCAGCACTTTCCAGTATTTTGTTGAGCATTCATCCCTCAATCAGCACTCCCAAAACATTTTGATCATTTACATCTTTAATGTTTGTGGGACAAATGTGCACTGACTGCAATCCTTGTCTAAGGTAATAGTTCTTTAAGAGGTATTGTTGAATTTGCAATAACTTCAGACAAACTGATTTCACAGCTTGAGAATCAGGAAACAGAATGTTTTGCATATGATCCAACAGACATACCTGGCTTCTAATAGTTATAATTATGCCTAACCAGCAGATGTTAATTGGTTTATTACTATAATGCAATTCCCTATACTTTGTGACCAACCTGCCACAGAGTTGTTGAACATCTCTGAATAGTTTGAAATATCTACACTACACCTTGTCAGGGCTCTTGTGGTATGACAGTAGTGCCCCTACCTGTGAACTAGGAAACCTGGGTTCAAGTCTCACCTACTCCAGAGCCATATCAGAATGTTCATTAAGAGATTGATTAAAAAATTCCTAAACCTTGATTAGGATGAGATTCTGTGGCATAATTGGTCAGGCTGTGCAACGGCTAACTAAAATGATCGTAACATCCTGCCTTTTACGAAAGGACTCTTGCAGTGGAGTGGGAGGGCCCCTATATCTGGATCAGGAGACCCAGTTCAAAACCCACTTGCTGCAGAAGTGTGAGTCATAACATCGCTGAATAGGTTCATTAGAAAATATCTGGAAAGGAGAACTATATTAGCTTTTGTGGTGGAGTGAAAATGCCCTTGCCTCTGGGCCAGAAGACCTGGGTTCAAGTTCCACCTGCCCTATATATATTGACAATCATTGTCGTATTAAGCGCTGCTTAAAAATCAAAACAAATAAAAAGGGGGGGGGGAAATTAAGGAGTACTGATGCTTAGTGGTAGTATCCCTAGCTCCGTGGGTAAGAGTTCATGTCCCACCTGCCATTGAAACATGTCAACATGTCCAAAACAGACGGTTTCAAACTTAGAAAGGAAAATTAAGTTAAGTTATCTTGTGATGCAGTGTTCTAAAGCAGGTTCAAGCCAAATCACCACAAAGGGTGTCTCTTAAAATGTCTGAACAGGTTATGTCAGAAAATTTTTGTTTTAGAAAGGAGAATTGGTGGCAGCAAACTACCTCAACAAGTGGTACCCAGTGCTCAATGCAAAAATAACGGTCAAAAAATCAACAGTAATTCATTAACTAGGAAATGCTTAGAACATTATGACCACAAAAAAAAAGTTGCCATATAAATTCAAGCCTATGGAACATAAAACATGCCCGAGTTTAAAATACGTTGAGATCAATCCATTACATGGGATCAAGGGGGCCATTGAGATGACACAATTTCTAAAGAACAGAGAAAGCACCAAACTAAAACAAAGCACCTCAAACACAGAAAATCTGAAACAAAATCGCAAAGTGCTGGAGAAACTCATCAAGTCGAGCAGCATCTGTGGAGAGAAAGCAAAGTTAATGTTTCAATTCCAGTGGTTCTTCTTCAGAATGTTATCTCTACTTTCTCTCCATAGATGTAGCCAGACCTAAGTTTCCCCAAGAGAAAACACAAAGTATGGCTACTTTGGAGTGTTGAGGATCATGTAAGTCTATCCTAAATCTCTCAAATGGTCAGCTGTGATTTGAATCACCTTCAGTGAGTGGGAAAAGCACATGGTTCATTGCAGTATATAACAAAAGAATAATTTACTTTTCAACCACAACTTTTAAACTTGTTGAATAAATATCTGGAAACAATTATTCTCATGACCCAAAACAAATTATAGGAGGCATGGTTAGGATATAATTTTACACTAAATTTGCAATAAAACAAAATTTGCTGGTATTTTAACACATTGTCCAGTTCTAAATTTAGAAAGATTTTTAAACACAATATTCTTGCTCTATAATAGTCAGAAACTAATTTGCAATTTTAATACCTCTGCAGTAAAATAACCAATTAAAAGAAATTATTTTGTTTTAGATCAGGTTTCTGAAGAATAATGAATGCCCTTGACACTGAATAAATATGTTGACTAATATTTTCATCTGGCAATGTCTCAAACTACAGAAATAGATGGATGATGTCTTGAACATTGGTCGGTTTTAACACCTGAAGTCTACTGTTTAAAATGTAGCTTTTGTTATTCTTGCTATATTAATAATTAAGCATGTTTCACATTTAAACCATTTATTTGAATAAAATCATGTTAATTTATTTTAAATTATATGCTGTAAATAACTAAATTGCCTGAAACCTTTGAAAATTATTAAATCTTTATCAGTAATGAAGTGCAAATGGTAACATCAGTAAAGGAAACACACCAAGCCATAAATATTAAACATGCTGTGACCTGCATGTCCCCTAAAAATTAAATCTGCATTTTTTTTTATTCTAAGAATTTCAAATAAATATCTTTAATGAACTTTACCTACTATATTTTCAAAAAGAACAATTTTCAAAACATATTCAAAAACTGACTTCATAAAAGTGATCTTTAAGAGATCATTTATTTAGGTTTGGGACTATTTAGTCTCTCAAACTATGTTGCTTTAGTCTATGGTCTTTTAATATAAGAACTCTATTTATAGCTAGGTCTGTACATTTGCTTCATACCAGGTTAGAGCATATATTCCTTACTAAAGGCACGATACCTACTCGTGATTGATATTATTAGTCATTTTCCTTCTGATGTTACCACCATTATTCAAATTCTGCATTCCCCCACCTCAAATCTTTGTTCTTGTCATATTTAAATTCTATGTATCTCCTCACACGAAAGTCTCAGCCATCACAGGGATTTTCTCATGGTGCTTTGACCAATCTCCTTAATCTGGCTCAGATTTCTTTTTCAGGTTGGGCATGTTTGATGCTCTCCTGTCTATTGGTATGAATGTTCTGCTGGCTGGTTGAAGAGTTTGTGCTTTTGAATTGTAGCAAAACCAAGTTTTGAATAGATCCTTGTTTAATTATATTAATGTAGTACGATTTTTGCCCTTATAAAGCCATGGCCTGGGTCAACTATATATGCTCTCAATTCCTTTTTTCCCCAATAATTGCAAATCTTATCTTTTGCTCGCTTCCCTACATGCCTTACCTAGGCTTCAGCTTGGTCAATGCTCATACTCTGCACATATTATTGAAGTTTTGAGCCTGGCTGTCTCTTTACTCTTCCTCATTCTGTTTTACGCTTTTGTGGGAGTTAGTTTTTAATGAGTGAGACAGAGTTGGAAACTGTGTTCTCAATCTCCCATCCATCAGTAACACTGACAGTGATAACCCCTTCTGTAGTGATGAGGATCAATAAACCAATTGAGCGAGATTGAGGAGTTTGTTCTCCTTAAATGATCTTTTCTTTATACCCCTCTCTCAGCCTCTCCATTTGCTGGAGGATAATGAGGCAAAACTGATTCCACAAATGAAGTCATATTTACATTAGAAGATTTGAAATTGCTTCTTTGTAAATTGTGGCCCATTGTCTGATACTGTAATATTCTTAACCAATGTAAGACACTACAATATTAAAATTCCCCTGTGTAGCTTGGAAAATAAGGGAGGTTTGCACTTTAAACACAGGTAAATCCGTTCCCAGAATTTTTATTTTAAAAAAAGTTAACAATTAATTTTGTTCCTGTATATTTCAGGCATAATGTATGCAATTATATTTTATCCTATAGAATGAGCGATAACTGGCCTCCAAACTGATTGCTACAACTTCACACTACACTTCTGTGATTGTCAAATGACTTTTCAACCTCGTCAGTTACATGGATACTTCATTCAGGGATAGCTGCCAAAATTCAATATTTGCACCATATGTGGCAAGTAAGGTGTTTTTCACTAGATCTGCCTGACTTTCAAACAAACTACTGTATGGATCACACAGCGGCACGGTGGCACAGTGGTTAGCACTGCTGCCTCACAGCGCCTGTAGACCCGGGTTCAATTCCCGACTCAGGCGACTGACTGTGTGGAGTTTGCACGTTCTCCCCGTGTCTGCGTGGGTTTCCTCCGGGTGCTCCAGTTTCCTCCCACAGTCACAAAGATGTGCGGGTCAGGTGAATTGGCCAAGCTAAATTGCCCGTAGTGTTAGGTAGGGGGTAAGTGTAGGGGTATGGGTGGGTTGCGCTTCGGCGGGTCGGTGTGGACTTGTTGGGCCGAAGGGCCTGTTTCCACACTGTAAGTCTAATCTAAAAAAAATCTAATCCACCACTTTTTTTAACCAAGTTAAACCCCCATGCAAACTTTAGAGAGCTGTTTGGTTTTGGGACAGTAGCCATATCTGAATATCAACTTTGCCTTGGTAACCTGTCAGATAGCACATCTTTTCTTCTTTGGCATAAATTTTATTCAAGAGTGGGTGAAGAACAAAATGGACAAGTCATCCAGACATCACCCCCACAGCACCACATCCACCCCTCCACAAGTGCAATAAAGGCAGCGTCCCCCTTGTCTTCACTTACCACCCCACGTGTTTCCGCATACAATGCGTCATCCTTAAACACTTCTGTCAACTCCAACTAGACCCCACCACCAAGGACATCTTCCCCCCTCCCCAGTCCTCTCTGCCTTTCACAAGGACCATTCTCTTTGACAGTCCTTGGTTTGCGTAATTCTTCCCCATTGAACCCCCGATCCCCCAAGTACCTTCCCCTGCAAAACCTGTCAGTACACCAACACCCTCACCTCCATCCAGGGCCCCAAACAGTCCTTCCAAGTGAGACAGAGGTTCAACTGCCTCTCTTCCAACCTAGTTTACTGTATCCAGTGCTGCTGGTGTGGTCTTCTGCACATCAGTGAGACCAAACGTAAACTTAAAGAACAGTTCACCGAGCATCTCAGCCGGGCCCACAGGGGCCAACTGGACCTCCCAGTCATTGCCTATTTTAATTCCCCTTCCCTGACATAACCATCCTTGACCTCCTCCACTGCCACAATGAATTAAACTGCAAATTGGAGGAACTACACCTCATCTCCGGCCTGGGCAGCTTACAGCCCAGAGGACTCAACATTGAGTTCACCAAATTCAAATAACCTCCCCTTTCATCCACTGACTCCCTTTCCAGCCCCTCCCCCTACCCCCTTCCAGCTACCAGATTCATTCTTACCATCGACCAACCAGATCACATCTTCTGCCTGTCTTCATCTATCCCATGGCGGCATGGTGGCTCAGTGGTTAGCACTGCTGTCTCACAGCACCAGGGTCCCAGGTTCGATTCTGGCTTCAGGCGACTGCCTGTGTGGAGTTTGCACATTCGCCCCGTGTCTGCGTGAGTTTCCTCCGGATGCTCTGGTTTCCTCCCACAGTCACAAAAATGTGCAGGTCAGGTGAATTGCCCGTAACATTAGGTGCATTAGTCAGAGGGAGATGGGTCACTCTTCGGAGGGTCGGTGTGGATTGGTTGGGCCGAAGGTTGTAAGGAATCTAATCTTAAAAAAAATCTCCACTTCACCACCCTGACCCTGCCACCCCCCTTTATCTGCACTTCCTCCTACACTCACCCTGAAGGCAGCTTACACCCAAAATGTCGACTTCTCCTCCTCCTGATGCTACCTGGCTTGCTGTGTTCTTCTAGCCTCCTATTTGTCTATTTTGGATTCCAGCATCTGCAGTTGCTTTATATCTCTAAACAGATTGCTTTAACATCCACATAGATTTTTAATTCTTAAATTTCTCAAATGTTTAGAAGAGTTTTATGAATTTACTTCAAAATTCTTTTTATATGTTCAGTATCAGCAATCCCACTAAGATAACTGATGAATAAACTGTATGCCTGCCTCCTTAGTAAAGGAACAACCTTGATTCAGAATGACAGACATTCAAGGATTTATTGGCCTTTATCATTACACTTTGCCAGGATTTCAGCTTTTATATTTAAATATGAATCCATCAGCGCTTCGTAATTTGATTACACTTTAGTTGCTTGAGCCATTTTAGTTCATCTGATAAAGCTGTCAGCTTTGTTGGAGCTTGGGCTGCTGTCACAAGCAACATCCATACGACATGTCAGACGATGTACAGTGGCAGCAGTGTGTGCCATCTACAAGATGCACTAACTCATTAAAACTCCCTCAATATCACCTGTCAAAACCACAACATCAAGCACTTACAGTGACATGGGCAGATTAATGCAGACGACACCAAAATTAGTGGCACTGAATACAGTGAAGAAGATTTTCTAAGATTACAAAGCAATCTTGATCAAATGGGTCAATGGGCTGAAAAATGGCAGTTGGGAGTTCAATCTGGATAAATGCAAGGTACTGCATTTTGATACGAGAAACAGGAGTAGACTTATACAATTAATGATAGGGCCTTGGGTAGTGTGGAAAAGCAGAGGGACATTGGGGTTCAGGTGCAGAATTTTTAAAATTCACGTCACTTATAAACAGGGTGGTTAAAAAAAGCATTTGGCATACTTGCCTTTATTGCCCAGTCCTTGGAGTACAGGAGTTGGGAAGTCATGTTGAGGTTGTGCAGGACATTGGTGAAGCCAATGTCTGGAGTACTGTGTCCAATTCTGGTCAACCAGCTACAGGAAGGATTTTATTCAGATGGAGAGGGTTCAGAAGAGATTTACCCTCTCTTCTGAAGGTTGGGGAAATAAAGAAAGGCTGGATAGGCTAGGACTTTTATTTTCATTGGAGCACAAGAAATTGAGAGGGGACCGGAGTGAAGTTTATAACATCATGAGGGGTGTATACAGTGAAAATGGTCGGTGTGTTTCTCATAGGATGGGGGATCTAAAAACTAGAGAGCAGATTTTTAAGGTGAGAGGAGAGAGATATTAAAAAAAGACATTAGATGCATTTATCTTTTACAGAGGGTGGTTCACATGTGGAATGAACCTCCTGAGGAAGTGATGGATGTGGTCATAATTACAACATTTAAAAGACATTTGGATAAGTATATGAATAGGAAATGTTTGGAGGGACATGGACATGGGACAGGCAAGTGGGACTAATTTAGTTTGGGATTATGTCCAGCATGGACTGATTGGACCAAAAGGTCTGTTTCCAAGCTGCATGACTCGATAAGTGGAATACCACCACATGCAAACTTCCCACCAAGCCACATACTGTGCCAACTTGGAAACATACAACAGTGCCTTCACTCTCACTGGGTTAAAATCCTGGAACTCCCTCCCAAAAGCACACAGGGTACCTTTACACTCCAAGGACTGCAGCACAAGAAGGGAACTCACCACCACTTTCTCCAGAGCAACTAGGGACAGGCATTAAATATTGGTCGAGATAGTGATACTCATATTCCATTAACAAATAAAACAAATAAAAATAATAAATTAACTGATCTCAAAAAATAAAGAATGAATTCCAACAAAACTCGGCATATGGATCAATTATGGCTCGAGGAAGACCTATCAGCTTTTGGCAAAAAATATTTGGGTCCTGGAATGTTTTGAAGCATCTAATAACATTGGGTGAATAGAGCAAACTGAAATTTTAAAACGAACATTTAAGTTATTTTATTCAAAATATTAGAGTCTGTCTCAAATGGCACAGTGGAATTTTCATAACTGCCAAAGCATGATCAGAATTTTCAGAGTAGGTTCTTGGATATGATTGAACAGAGGTTTCCTCCCCGAGATAGAGATTCTTAATAGAAGTCTTTGTTTCCAATTTTATAGTTAGAGAACATCAACCAGACAGGGAAATGTTCCAGGGAAAGAGTTAACAAAGAATGCAGGAGATATGTGCTCTGCTGAGCTCCCCCTTCATTTGTGATTTCAGTTTCTGAATGATTAGAATTGCTTTCGGTGAGTTTGCAGAGTTATAAAGTGTTCTCATTTTCAAAAAATATTTAAATTCAATAAATTCAGGAAAAGGAAGCAACAAGTGTATCGTACAGTCAGGCAAACAGAAGTTAGTTTATAAATCCAGGTAGATGGACTAATGGATAGTAATCACATCATGTTCCAGTCATAGGTTATAAATATTGACCTTTCTCTTGAACCTTTTTCGTTTACTTCCATGTCTTTTAGATCATGCTTACTAAAATAAATAGTCTCTAAATTCCAGACTTGTTCCATGAGACATGATTAATTATACACAAAATCAGAAAACTGTTATACAATGGTCCTATTTGTAGAATAAGATCACATATTCCATGGTCAATGCGCTTAAGTGCCCACAGATTCAAAAGACACAGTTTCCAGTTAACCCTTATGCAAATATAATTGCAAATGTTAAGCAAAAATAATAATAGGTTTGTCAATGCAGCAGAGCAACTACCAACAGACAAATTCTATGAGAAAAGTTAAAGGGAGGATTAAAACTAAAGATCACAGAACAAATCAATCATACTTCAAAGATACACAAGTTTTACAGTTAATGTATATCCCACCCCATACATGGCAAAACTTTAGGCTGGAGCATCATGTCTGGACAGGTGACAAGAAAGTTGTGAACTTTTTCATATTGTATCCTTCCTGTTTCTGAGCAAATGTAAATGTGGAACATATTTTAGATACAAGTAAATTACTTTATTCCAGCTTCGCATTTCCTTTTTTTTTTGGTTTCCTTGACTCCTTCCCTTCATGGGGCAGACTCATGCCACCATTTCCCACAACTTCAACAAGTCACCACTCCTCAACAACACACTCAAATATCCCTAATAATTCATTGACCTCTTACTCCCCTGCTTTCATAAAGAACACAAATTCTTCTCGGATAAGACCTGAGAAATACAGACCAAATCTCCATGCTTTCCATCACATTCAAATTGTCCAATGAGGCATCGGTCAGCGTTCCTTTTAAAAGCTGCATCTGCTAATGACCTGTCGTCCTTTCGTCAACTGCCTTTCGGCCTAGGATGCCTGGAGTTGACTAACTTTTCCAAACTTCTTTCCATCCTATTGGCATTCCTATCACTAACTCCATCAACTCAATTAACATACAATCAGGAAATGATGGAGGAGCTCAGCAGTCGAGTAGCATCTGAGGAGTAAGAAAGACAGTTAATGCTCAAGTGCAATAGCACTTCTTCTGGAGATTTTATTACAGCTGTTTTATCCAAATTATCATCCATCTCTGCATCTCTCTCCTTAAACGTTTAAACACTTCATAATAAGTATTGTCATTCATCTGATTATTAAGGATGAACAAAATTCCCACCCAATCTTTGAAACATGGCTAACAAATGTAATTTCACCCGTTATCATATCAGCTCCTACAAAACTTCTGCAATTCAAGTTTAGGCTCATTAGTAGATCACAACTTGGTTACTCCTATTTTCCTATGGGCATCTCCAACACCTCTGCCACCATATAACCCACTTCCTCTAAGTCTCTTCAACAACATCTTCACTGTCCAATGTCACTCACCTCCTCAACCACCCGGACCTTTCCATCCAACACCTTCCTTTAGTCTCTACTCTGAACGACACATCAGCAATGATTTCAAACCCTGTTTCAGCTGTTCTCGAACTCTTTCACTTTTCTGAACTCACTAACTTCCTGTCCTCTTCAGCCTTCTATCAATTTTTGTCCCTTCAAATTTCCTTCCCACTTCCCAGAGTCTCGATCACTGAGAAACTCATCTCTTACATTTGTCTGGATACCTGACCACCCAAAATCCACTGAAGTAATCTTTTTAAAGCCCCTTTCTTCTGTCCTCGAGTCAAATTGCTTCCAGTCCCCTTGCAAGTACACTCTCAATCTCCCAGCTGTTTAGCTTTTGGCCCTCATTACACACAACATTTCTCCAGCTGTAATTCTGGTCAGGTGGAGGGAGAGAGATGCGGGCAAATTCCACCATCCATAACTGCTAGCCAACAGGCATGATTTTCGGATGCCACTTACTGAAGTTACTCTAGCTGCAGGTAACTTCATCAAACCAGTGCTTTAAGCTGGAATCTCACATCATCCTGCCCTCTTTGCAACAAGACATTCCTTCTAATCTCGTCATCCAACATAATCTGAACTCTGCATTCATTTGTATTCATTTTTTTTCATCCCCTGGTTTCTTCTCCATCTATCTCATGCCCAGTTCAAGCTCATCTTGTATTCAAGATCCACCTCCTGCATCCTTGCTACACTACCACTTTCTCCTTTCCACTAAACTGCAAATCAGCTGCTAAGCCAGAACATCAAGGAAGTTAGTATTTAAATGCTTTCATCTATTCAGGTACTGTTTCACTTACATTCAAAACCCTTCCATTCCTCTACTTACAAGCTCCACCATTAATTCCTTCCTCTTCCTCATTTACATGAACTATTCATATAGTCTTACCAATGTGTGTTCTTTAAAAGGATGTTTTAAAAACAAGTCTAATAGTTGCTCTAGAATAGGTCTTATACCATCGTAACGAAACTATAATGCAACATATTCATCACAGCCCCAGGAACCCGGGTTCAATTCCCGCTTCGGGCAACTCTCTGCGTGGAGTTTGCACATTGTCCTGGTGTCTCTGTGGGTTGCTTCCGGGTGCTCCCGTTTCCTCCCACAGTCCAAAGATGTGCAGGTTAGTTGAATTGCCCATGCTAAACTGCCCATAGAGTTAGTGCATTAGTCAGGGGTGAATGTCGGGGAATGGGTCTGGGTGGGTTGCTCTTCGGAGGGTCGGTATGAACTTGTTGGGCTGAAGGACCTGTTTCCACACTGTAGGGAATCTAATCTAAAAAAGAAATCCATCTTTCATTACTTACCATAAACATTCTTGTTGGAAGTCAATTAAGCAGAGACAAACTCACAACCACCTGATGAAGGAGCAGTGCGCCAAAAGGTAGTGCTTCCAATTAAACCTGTTGGACTATAACCTGGTGTTGTGTGATTTTTAACAATAAACTTCAATTTTGATTTCAAGTTCCACTATTCTTTTCACAGCCCCAGCAATTAAATGATGTAAGTGGAACAACACTTGCTAAGGAAGCATGAAAAGCAAATTGAAAAAACCACATTGGATAAGTGCATTTTTAAGAACATCATTGACTCAGCACATCATTTTTATTCCTTTATAATACCTGGAAGAATTAGCTATTTGACTGCATGACTATAAGGTTACAATGAATAAATAGGTGCATGTGTGTAGATAATGAGAAAACAAGCCAAACCAACCAGGCCATTTTATTACTTTACTTCTCTTCTGATCAAATTAAGTACCAATGTTGTTCTGCAGGTGGGGTGAATTGGCCATGCTAAATTGCCCATAGTGCATTAGTCAGGGGTGAATGTAGGGGAATGGATTGCTCTTTGGAAGGTCGGTGTGGACTGGTTGGGCCCGAGGGCCTGTTTCCACACTGTAGGTAATCTAAAAAACTGAATACTTTCAAACGTCACCTGTTGTATACAATACCGATTACTATTAAATTTTGCCAAATACACTCAAATAAAACAATGTTTCTCCCTTCGTGTATGTTAACTTTTACATAAAAAAACTCTTTCAAATACCTAATTGAAAATTTTGCACAAGGAACAGAAAAAAAACACTAAATAAAACAAAGCCCTAATATTTTTAAAAATCTGGATAATTAAATATTTATGGATTGCCATATTTGGAACCCTAAGTGGACCAAACCGGTAATCAATACGACCCAGAAGAATAGGGTTTGCAGATGCATAACATGCAAGTTCCAAATTACATACCTTGGAATTATATTGTTGATCCTTCATTATTGCTATGTCGACATCCTGGAATTCTCTTCCTAACACCAACTCAAGGTGGCAGAGTCACCAGCACATTCTCTAGATGAATCTGGGATGGGAAATAAATGTTGGCCTGGCCAGCATGTTCACATTCCCTTGAACAAACTTTTAAAAATACTAAAAATGAAGTGATTCCTGCAAGAATTAGAGCTCCACATTTAAATTCTATATTTGAAAAAAAAATTATTTCGGAGTAAGAGTGCCACAGAGGGTTAACCATCCCACTTTTGATTTCTAAGTGACCTTACAGCAGGAAAAAGAAATGTTTTAAGTTTCCTAAGAAAGGTGAGAACTTTCAAACCAGTCTTTTTGCATATTTGGGCTATGAATGGAAACAGTTATGTCCTAATGTGCTGGAAATACAGCCAGGGAGCATAGGTGTAACAGATTTGAAACACCGGATGAACACCGGAGTTCCAAGAATTACTCTTGTTTTGTTCTTCATTGGAAATATATGGCCTAAGAATGCCACTTTTCAGACGCTCAGTACTAACATGGGACAATATTCTCTCATCAAGAGATGAATGATTACAATATCCAGGCATGGGCTGATGTGCGACAATTAACATTCATGCTTCACAAGTGCTATTCAATGAACACGCCCAACAAAAGAGAAGCTAATCACTGTCCCTCTACATTCAATTGTATTACCATCACTGAATTCCCCCCACTGTCAATAGACTGGTCAAAAACAAAGTGCTGGAAAAACTCAGCAGGTCTGGCAGTAGCTGTGGAGAGAAATCAGAGTTTGCATTTCAGGTCCAATGACTCTTTTTCAGAACTTGCAAGGTCAACAGATTCAAACATTAACGATGATTTCTCTCCAAAGATGTTGTCAGACCTGCTGAGTTTTTCTAGCAGTTTGTGTTTATTTCTGACTTCCAATCTTCGCAGTTCTTTGTTTTTTATCCAGTCACATAAATACTGTGGCTACAAGATCAAGTCACAGGCATAGAATTCTGCAGTGGGTTTCTCATCTCCCAAAGCCTGTCTGCCATTTACAGGCACAAATCAGAAGTATGATAGCATACTCTCCAATTGACTGGATAAATGCAACTCCAACAACATTCAAGAAGTTGAACACCAACCAGGGCAAAGTTCACTTGATAGATATTCTACACCAATCACAATCTTCAAAATTAATTCCCTTCACCACTAATGCACAGTGACAAAAGTGTAAACCATCCATAAGATGCATTGCAATAATTCACGAAGGACCTTCCGACAGCAGGTTACACGCAATCTCTCTGACCTAGAAGATGCATGAGCTACATCAGCTACCACCATCTGAAAGCTTCCTGCCAATTCTTAAACCATCCTGACTTGAAATTAGAATCATCAATTCTTCACTCTTGCTGGGTCAAAATTGTGGCACCCTCTTCCTAATAGCACTGTAGATGTCCTTACACCCAAGGATTGCAGCAGTACAAGAAAACAGCTCACCACCTTCTCCAGAGCAGTTAGAGATGGGAAATAAACACTGGCCAAACCAACAGCCCCATTTTCCCATGAACAAACAACAAAACAAGAAAATGTATGCATCTAATTGGTTCAAAATGAAATATTATTTTAACTCAGCTCAAACTCAACTTTGTAATACCACTAATCTGGAGAGATGCTGATCAGGGGGAAAATGTGACCATCATATAACTGATCTGAAAGATCAACAGTTGATCAATGAAACAGGTCTAAATAACGTTAAAAATTCACACACACACCAGGTTATAGTCCAACAGGTTTATCTGGAAGCACTAGCTTTCAGAGCGCTGCTCCTTCATCAGGTGGTTGTGGAGTATAAGATTGTAAGAGACAGAATTTGTAGCAAACACTTACAGTGTAATGTAACTGAAATTAGATATTGAGAAAGACTTGGATTGTTTATTAAGTCTCTCATTTTTTGGAATGACCATTTTAGCTTCAGTCTGAATAAAGGTCACAATCTCTTTCTCTTTCCACAGATGCTCCCAGACGTAAATTATTCTGTGAAGTTATGGATCAGGCATCACTAGATGCATAGAAAAAATCTTGGCTTCAGATTGGCTACTAAACCTTAAGGTTAACTTCAAATAAGTCCATTACTAAATATGCCTCCAGCTATGTAACTATCTTGAAATCCGTCCAATTATTTTTGAAAGCCAATAATATTTGGCATTGTGAAAGTAGGGGATATTACTTTTTATTTGACAATAGCAGTTGTTATGGATAAGCAGCAATTGCTTCCATGTCATGAATGCACAATGAAATGCACAGCAAATGGTATTTCCCCTCATAATTCCAGATTGAATGCTAAATGAATAATAGTACCAACATTCAGTGAGTTGCCTGTGGCATTTTCATGGCCAAGTTCAATGTGTAGAAATTGGACAAGATGCTCTCATTCCTCACAGCGTGAAGCTGATAGTGACCCAAGCAAAATCTCAGCATTTATTCTTTCATTTATGTTTCTCTGTGTTGGGAGTTAATGTCCTTTTTGTGTTTCTTCTGTGTATTTCTGATTTTCATCACCCCCCCCCACCAACCCCCTCCCCCCCACGTAGGATTTATCACACCGTTCTCTTCTGCTCTTCCTCTAAATCTGTTCTTCTTCTGCATTTGTTCATCTTTTTAATATCCTGCTCAACCTCCATGTTATTCTATTTCATTGTGTGCATTGCTATATTTACTCTCTTGTTTCACCTTCTTATTCTCACATTTGAGCATTTCAGGAGGATGGGAAGGAGACCTGGTTGAAAGGAGGATTAGGAACAAGAAAGGGGTCCAACTAACATATTAATCTATATTTCTATTCACAGGAGCCACATGCAGTAGCAAAGGAAAATTTAAACTGGTCCACAGGTTTTAGGTTGCCAGTAAGGCTGCATCCAACAAATAGTTGGGGCCAGGTTTTGGGTTATTCAGAAATCAGCACTTGACGGAAGACAAAATAAACACTGCTTAGATTTCACTTTCCCAGTGAGCAAATGTACAATTTTGACCGAAGTTAACATTGACAATTGCCTGAATTTTTAAAAAAGTCTAGCATTAATTTTACAGTATATAGTGCCCTCCTGTGGTTCTCTCTTAATACAACAGCAATATAAATGCATTCAAGTAACCCCTTCCTACTTCGCATCGCACTAACATTTTTATAAATTCCTATTCACCAACACACCTTTTCTCCACAATATCAACACAATAGCAGCACAATGATATCAATTTAAGAGATGAAGGTTGCCCTTAAGGTAATTTTAAAGATCCAGTGTGAGCAGATAAAGTCAGCGAATGGACAAATAGACAAACTGGACAAATGAGTGAATAGGTAGGGCAGGGTAGCAAGGTGGGTTTGATGAGAAGTGGGAAAGATGAAGTCATATGATTGGGGTCACAGGCAAGTCAGGTTTCATGGGAGTGGTGTATAAGGGGTAAGGGGGTTAATTCGGCAGGGAAATGATCATTTCCAATGAGACAATCACTGCGGAGACACTCATGAAAGCCCTACATCAACATTGAGGGCAATCTGATCAGAAATCTTACTGAAGCCACCATTATGTAACAAGAGCAGGTCACAGACTCGGAATTCTGGAATGAGTAACTCACTTCGTAATTTCACAAAACCTGACCACCATCTAAAAGGCACAAATCAGGTGTATGATGAAATACTATCCTCTTGTTTGAGTGAGTGCAACTCCAACAGCATTGAACAAGTTTAACACAATCCAACTCAAAGCAACTGACTTTATACGATCATTTACTACCTTACCATCATTGGAAGAATTACATCATATTCAAGATGCACTGCAACAACCCACCAAGACTCCTTTGACAGCAACTGCTAACCCGGTGACCTATAACACCAATAACTAAAGGCCAACAAATGTACATTCACCTCCAAGTCACTTACAATCCTTGACTTGGAACCGTATTGCCATTCCTTCACTGTCACTGGGTCACAATCCTGGAACTCCCTTCCTAACAGCACTAAACGGATGCCTACACATTAAGGACTGCAGTGGTTCAAGAGCTCACTCACCACAACCTTAACGGCAATTAGGAACAGGAATTAAAAGTCAGAATCATACAGCATGGAAACAGACCCTTCGGTCCAAGCAATCCAAAGTGACTGTATTTGGCCCACATCCCTCTAAACCTTCCTCTGGCAGTTCATTCCACGTGCGAACCCCCCTTAGTGAAAAAATTACCCTTCAGGTCCCTTTTAAATCTTGCTCCTCTTATTTTAAAAATATGCCCCCAAGTTTTGAACTAAAGAAAAGACTTTTGATATCCATCTTATCTATGCCCTTCATAATTTTATAAACCTCTAAGGTCACCCCTCAACCTCTTACGCTCCAATGAAAGACATCCCCGCCGAAAACATCCACATCCATTGAACAATGTAAAGAAGGTCCATCATAACAAACAGGTGCTCTGGAGACTGATCCACTTAATGGATTAATACCTGGGATGGGTAGACTGACTTATAAGTAAAAAATGGACAGGCTTGGCTTGCACTCACTGATATTTAGAAGAATAAAAAACAACTTGATTGAAATGTATAAAATCCTGAGTGGTTGTGGCAGGATAGATGTGGAAAGGATGAGGATGCTTTCCTTTATAGAAGAATTTGGAATAGGATCACTGTGCAAAAATTCAAAGAGTGGTGAGGTGTTTTGTTTTCTTTCAGAAGATCATGATTAGAAAGTCTCTCCCTGTAAAGGTGGTAAAAGCTGTCCACGAATATTTTGAAGTCTGAACGAGGGCGCACAGTTGCTCAGTGATTAACACTGCTGCCACAAAGCACCAGGGACCAAAGATCAATTCCACCCTCGGACGACTGTCTGTGTGGAGTATGCACATTCTCCACATGTCGGCACGGCTTTGCTCCCGCAGACCAAAAATGTGCAGGTTAGGGAGATTGGTCATGCTAAATTGCCCCATAGCGCCCAGGAATGTGCAGGCTAGGTGGATTAGCGTTAGGAAATGCAGGGTTACAGAGATAGAATGGAGGGAGGGTCTAGGTGGGTTGCTCTTAGAGGGCCAGTGTGAATGGCCTGCTTCCGCCCATAGGGATTCTATGATTCTACGAAGTAAAGAGGTTCTTGTTAAATAAGGTGTCGAAAGATATCAAAGGTAGCTGGAAAAGTGGATTTGAGTTTGCAATCAGAACAGTCATTAAATGGGGGAGCATGCTCAAGGGATGAGTGGCCTACTCTTACTATTATCTATGGAATTTGTATATGTTTAACAACTCAGTTTGTAACATCAAGACCAGGTACATTCTTCACACTAACATTAAAACAAAAGATCCATTCTGGTTCATTGGATTTATTTAAAAAGTAATGCCTAAAGCAGCGTCAGGCATACCAGGGAAAGAGGAATACATTACTTAGAATGGTTTTTGGTGAAAAGGAAATAATGTTGATTCAATTTATTCGATTCTGTTGAAGAAGTAACATACTTAATGGATAAAGGGATGCCTCATGCATTAGATTTGTATTTCCAGAAGACATGTGACAACATACCATATAAAAACACATTATGCAAAATAGGAGCTCACAATGTAAGGGTTAACACAGAAAGAAGATTGGTTGAATCGCAGAAAACAGAGTATGCCTGCAGAGGTCTTATTCTGATTGGCAGTAAGTAGCAAGAGTCCCACAGAGGTCTGTGCTGAGCCATTGCATTTTATAAGTTACATCAAAATTGGTGGTCATTTATGCACACTGATAACATACTTTCCAGTTTGTCAGTGCATTATTAGAAGGATATGGAAGTTTAGCAAGTGGTCAAAAATCTGGTAGATGTTGCTTACTTTGGCAGGAAGAATAAAAAAGCAGAAGATTACTTAAACAGAGAATGTTTACAGAATTCTGAAGTGTAGAAGATTATGGTGCATGAGTCACAAAAGGTCAATAAGAAGGTAGTGCAAGTTACTAAAGGTACTAACAAATTGCTAGCATTTATTAAGATAGGAGTTGAAATAGGTAATGAAGCAGAACCTCTTTTTTTAAGACTTGAGTGAAACTACATCTCAAATAAAAGGTGTGCAGTTTTAGTCTCCTTATTCAACAAAGGATGTGAACTTACTGCAAGTCGTTTAGAGGAAATTTACTAAATTGATAGACTGCCTTTTGATTAAATGGACCTTGTTTCTACTGGAATTGAGAAAAGGGAGAGGTGACTTGAAGTATACAAGTCTAACCAAATGGTGGTCTTGACAATGTAGTCATAGAAAGAATGTTTCTTTTTGGTGGGTCGATCCAGAAATTAATTTCTTTCTGACCCCTTTACATCAAAGATGAAGAGAATCTCTTGTTCAGAGGGTTGTGTGACTTTGCAGCACTCTGCCAAAGGTGGCGATGGAACAGGCCATTGAATATTTTTAATGCAGAGGTACTTTGATTCCCTTGTCTACAAGAATCTGATGTCACTGGGGAGATAGACGGGAATGTGGAATTTGAAATACAAATAAATCAGCGAAAATCTAATTGAATGACAGAGCAGGGTCAAAGTACCAACAGACCTTCTCATACTCCATAATCCAAACAAACAGAATATATAATAACTTTGACATGTGATTCCGCATCAAGGGTTTTCAACCCTTTTGGTTCTGAAAGCATCATAGCATAAAGGTTCCATGCAATACCCTACAAATACAATATCTGCCTAAAAATAAGTTACACAATTTACAAAGACACACAGAAAATATGAATAACAGAAAGCCCTTCGAACTTGCTCACGACAATCCATGGATAATCATTCATTCAGTACCCTATTCCCACATTTTCCCCCTCCCCCTTGAATCCCTAAATCCTAGAAACTACACCTAACTCCTTTCTAATAATATAATTACTTAAGCTTAATATGAAACATGTCACTGGAGCAAAGTACCAACTCTGTCAAGGTGGAGGCTAGTACAATTGCAACATTTAAGAGGTATTTGGATGGGTATATGAATAAGAAGGGTTTGGATGGATATGGGCCGGGGTACTGGCAGGTGGGACTAGATTGGGTTGGGATATCTGGTCGACATGGACAGATTGGACTGAAGGGTCTGTTTCCATGCTGTACATCTCTATGACTCTATGTGGAGGTAGCTTTGACAAGTACATAGAGTCATACATGTCAGGATTCATCCAGACTCATACCAATAACTCAAACTGAACAGTTGGCTCACACTAACCAGAAGCGTAGGGCATCAGAGCAACAGTGAGAGAGAATTGCAATAAGTCAAACATCATGATAGAGGAACATGGATCTCAACAGTTAAAACTGCAATAGAGGCATCAGAAGTGTAGATTTAATATTGAACTTTGTAAATGAATCACATAAGAAAGGAAATAAGAGAAGGTGGCCATCTGGCCCATCGAGCCTGTTCGACCATTCAGGAAGATCATAGTTGATCTCTTCATGGACTCAGCTCCACTTACCCATCCGCTCACCATCACCTTTAACTTTTTTTAGGTTCAAAAATGTATCTTTGCCTTAAAAACATTCAACAAGGTAACCTCAACTGCTTTACTGAGCAGGGAATTCCACAGATTCACGACCCTTTGGGTGAAGAAGTCCCTCCACAACTCACTCCTAAATCTGCTACCCTTAATTTTGAGGTTATGCCCCTAGTTCTAGCTCCACTTGCCAGTGGAAGCAACCTCCCTGTTTCTGTCTTATCTATTCCCTTCATAGGTTTATGTTTCTATAAGATGCCCCCCCCTCCACCATTCATCTAAATTGAGTATAGTTCCAGTTGGCACGATCTCTCCTCATAAGCCAAACCTCTCAACCCCAGAATAAACCTAGCGAACATCCTCCGAAACCTCTCCAGTAACAGTACATCCTTTGAGTAAAAAGTGAGGTCTGCAGATGCTGGAGATCAGAGCTGAAAATGTGTTGCTGGTTAAAGCACAGCAGGTTAGGCAGCATCCAAGGAACAGCAAATTTGACGTTTCGGGCCAGAACCCTTCATCAGGATGATGAAGGGCTCTGGCCCGAAACGTCGAATTTCCTGTTCCTTGGATGCTGCCTTACCTGCTGTGCTTTAACCAGCAACACATTTTCAGCACAGTACATCCTTTCTCAAGTAAGGAGAATCAAAACTGTATACACTACTCTAGGTGTGGCATCACCAGTACCCATACAGCTGCAACATAACCTCCCTATTTTTGAACTGCATCCATCTAGCAATCAAAGACAATATTCCATTTGCCTTATTATCTGCTGCACCTGCAAACCAACTTTGTGTGATTCATGCACAAGGAAACCCAGATTCCTCTGCACAGCAGCAGAATCACTGGCTTGTGACAGAGGTAGAGTTGTTACAGTGCTGACTGTGATGTCAACAATCGGCAGAAGCTGAGCCAACTTGGGGCTGGACTTTCGATGCTGGGATAAGCCACTTGAAAGAAGGCCTCTTCCTTCAAATCTACTCACGTTCCCTCCTGCCTTACTCGATACAATTTCACTGCAGCATTTTACTTCAGAAATTCAGGCCATCCCGGTGGTTTTATGTAGAGATAGACATGAAGCTATGCTGTGGGAGTACCCATTAATTCCAGGTTTCTCTTTAAATATTTTCCATATCAGGAGAGTGAGATTACATCAATGTTCCATTATGACCTCTCATCTGTATCCCAGAAGGCACAATCTCAGCATCTTCCAAAATTACCATCACTAAAACAACTGCAACAGTTTATGTCAAAGGTTCACCATCAAGGTGGTAAAAACAATGACTGCAGATGCTGGAAACCAGATTCTGGACGAGTGGTGCTGGAAAAGCACAGCAGTTCAGGCAGCATCCGAGGAGCAATAAAATCGACGTTTCAGACAAAAGCCCTTCATCAGGAATACAGCCAGAGTGCCTAAAAGGTGGAGAGATAAATGAGAGGAGACTCTGGCTGTATTCCTGATGAAGGGCTTTTGCCCAAACCATCGATTTTACTGCTCCTCGGATGCTACCTGAACTGCTGTGCTTTTCCAGCACCACTAATCCAGAAAGGTTCACCATCAGCCTCTCTATGCAACTACAATAATTGTTGAAATGACAACATAGTCTATATGCCAGGAACAAAGAAAATAATAATAAATCATGACCCTTAATAAATTCTTAATGCTCTTGGTGGTCTATACAATGCTTAATTTGGACCCTTATGCAAAGCCTTCAACGTACTCAACAGCTCAAACTGTTTCATAAACATAAAATTGTACCAAGGCTAATCTAAATAGTTCCCTCTGTTGTTGCATAAATGCTTCACAGTATTTTCCTTACTGAGCCATATTTCAATTTCATAAAATATTCAGAGGAACCAATTTGTCTGTTGAAAAGTAATCCTGAGTCTGTACGGGTTGGCTGGCATGCATCAGAAAAGTGACCAGGCATTCTAAATTTTTCTTATTAAAACCAGCAAATGGTCATGCACAAGTGATTTTACATAACTTGAGAATAAAACTGAAGTCATTTTAGTTTAAAGTTTTAGTCAAGGAACACTGCATAGCTTTAACAAAACCAAAGTCAATAGAATGTGACCAGTGGTTGTAACAGCTCTCAAATAAATACATTCTCATGTACAGCTGATCTTTTTTCCACAATGTTATTAAAACATAATTCATTCTTGCTTCTTATAACATCTAGATAACTTTAAGCTTCCATGTAATAGTTGAGAGGTTGAACAGGACAAAATTGTGAAAATGTAGTCTGTGAATTTACTGAAAAAATAAAAAGTTGGCTAAACTTAAAATAATTCGAATTAAATGTATATTATTGCGCAGATATTGCCAGAGGTACTGAGTTTCTCCAGCAATTTGTGTTTTTGTTTCAGATTCCTCGCATCCACAATTATTTCTTTTACTCCAGTGGAGCTACTGGGAGCATCTTATACATGGCACAAAGTGGCAGGAAATTGAACAGTGAGAAGGAAATATTTATGGTGAGAAAGGAGTGGGTGTGGGTAATAGCATTCTAAATCAATTGTTCAGATTTTGCTGCAAATATAATGGAAAGGCTCAGAGCTGACTGTTACCACAGGTTAAATCTATAGCAACCTCAAGAGACCACACGTGCAGATAAACAAAATCTATAAGCTATCAGAAATCTCCTGCTCTCCGCAGGATGCACAGTTGCAGTCTTCACACATAACTAGCAGTGAAACCACTGACGCACAAACTCATGGCACTTGCTTAGTAGTTCTACAGTGAAGACTGAAAAGTTTCAAGCTCAAGTATTTTAGGGAAAGTGAATTTCTAATGGCAAAATCAGTGATAATGACTTTCAGAATAAAATTCATCTTTGATTTAAAATGTAAAAACTAATTTAATATAATTTCTGCAATCTTAGCTCAGTCCCTTAATCCCCTCTGTATTTTTTCAATCTTGTTACTGATTTCTGCATATGATTTAAATCTAATTAATATTTCCTTCTTTCTAAGTCTGAGCTCTGATTCAATTCCAAGAGTCTCACTCATACCAGGTCTGTTCATATGCAACAAATACCCTTTAGAGAGTACAGCAGGTGAGAAATTTGCAGAAATATCCACTGACATGTATAAAATCTACGCAAGTGAACTTTTTCAGAGCAAAATCAGGGCCAATATACTATTACTCCAAGAAGAAAAAGCGCTGTTACACCTGGTTGTGATTGGAGAGAAGTACAGTCACCTAAAATTGGAGAAAATGTCTCAGATATTAAGGAAGCAGATCAAGAAAATTGCGGAGAGACCAAAATATGATACATCAAAACCAACAAGTCCAAAAATAAAAAGATGATGAGATCAAACCTAAAACAAGAAGCACTTACATGACAGAAAATAAAGTGCAAAGACAAATATAAATAAGTTATTAAAATAGAAATTGAAAATGTTGAGAGAGTATAAAGAGATTAATCAACAAAGATCTGAAACATGTTCAACAGGCATATGAGTAATAGTACAGCAGTATAATGTAGTATACAATTGGTCACTTGTACTTATGAAAATACAGTGAGATATGTACAAGTTGCCATAATAGAGTGCCATTTTAATGTCAGAAACTAAAAAAAAAGACAAAGTTAAGTTCATCATTTGTTTCCTCCATTTATGAAATGGCTACAGGACACACCAAAGCCCTCCATGGCCGCCAAAGCAAGGATTTCAGGGTGGACCCATAAAGCTGCCAATGCCAAAACCAAAAACATTGCATCACTGCCTTGCCAACAAGGGACAGATCTGACCTAAGTCACCAATGCTGAAGCCATCGCTACTTCAGTCACCACCCGATGCGCCACATCTATAGCCACGAGTGAAACTGCCACAGCGCTGTCAGGAGGAACAGACCGCACCAAATCACTGATAATGAAACATTCAATAAAGCTGCAGCCACCATGGCCACAAGGGACGGTCATCTGATCCACCACGCTGTGGCACAGCAGCTAGCCCTCGCAACCGCCTTCTTCCACCACAGTCACAGAGAAGAAGAAAAGGTGAACTTTGATACAAAAGAGTAATGAAGAAGCCAAAAAAAAACAAAGAAGAATGCAGCCAATTGGCTGAGCAGGAGAGCATGGGCACAGCAGCCTGCATGCTTCTTACCTTGCCACCGCCATCACCTTGACTAATGTGACATCAGTCAGGGTCTCCAAAAAAATTAAAGTTGTACAATTGTAGGACAGTGAGGGATTGGCTGAGCTCTGGACTTTGTACAAGTGCTAGAAACACGTGAGTTTCCACTCGTGGAAAAGAGGTAATTCAATGCTTTAGGCTGAGGCTCTTAGAAAGGTGAACAAGTACAGCAAATATTTTATTAACTGGCACCAGGAATGTACCGGTTAATCAAATATTCCAGTTGATCAAAAGGTCCACACAATCAATGTAAAAATACACACTAAATAATAGAAAGTAATGCATGCAGTATACAAATAATTGTTATACTTTACTTACAGTATTATCACATGAATAAGAATGCAACTTTGCCTTAAATAAACTTATCAGCAGAGTTTTCTCACTCACACCCTCAAATGACTGTTCAGGCATCACAGAGATCATAATAACACATTAGAACCCCCTGAATCTGTGGATTCGATTTCGGCAGTTTCAGTTATCCACAGTTTACCATAGCCTGAAACTATTACATGGAACATTCCAGAAATAATTCCAGGGGGCTGTCAAGGAGGTAAGTTTCCCATTTAAATGATAGGGTTAGCTACTATCTACCGCTTTGGGCATCCACGATAGGTCTTGGAACGTATCACCCACAGATAGGAGGGACACCTGTAAAATAAACTTTCAGCAATTGAGGTATATAATTTTTGCCAGTTTATCAACAGTGTCAGTTCATAAGGTATCGGTTAAAACAAAGTTTGTTGTATTTTAATAAAATTAGAAAAAATATGAAATGCAAAAAAGAATGAGTGTATTGATTTATACATGTAAAAAAGGGAATGAAAATAAGTGTTAAGTAAGTGTTTAATGTTGTAATTTTTCAAAATTCACAAAGACCACTTCCAAATGCTATAGCCTTTTGAATAAAACAATTTGGAAAATTTGCAACTCTAGAATATTAATTCTCCAAAACAATTTAGTCCTAGATGCATTAAACTAATTGTATAATTTTATTTCCACCATATATGATACCTTAATATTTAAAGTGCACATTTAAAACAGTACTAGAATCTAAAATATTACTGTATCTGTGTAACAATGTGCAACAATAACCAAAGAAATAAGATGCGACTCCAGTTCAAAAATTAGGTCACGCACAACGAATAGGAAATTTCTGTTGCAAGTACACTCTAGTACAGGAAACTGTTTAGGCCACTTTTGGAATATTGTGTGCAGTTCTGGTCGCCTTCCTATCGAAAAGATATTGTGAAACTTGAAATGGTTCAGAAAAAAGGTTTATAAAATCATGAAGGACATAGATAGGATAAATAGACAAAGTTGTTTCCCTGGGGTGGGGTAAGTCCAGAACTAGAGGGCATAGGTTTAGGGTGAGAGGGGAAAGATATAAAAGAGTCCCATGGGGCAACCTTTTCACGCAGAGGATGGCACATGGATGGAATGAGCTGCCAGAGGAGGTGGTGAAGGCAAGTACAATTGCAGCATTTAAAAGGCATCTGGATGGGTATATGATAGGAACGGTTCAAAGGGATATGGGTCAAGTGTTGGCAAATGGGACGGGATTAGGTTACAATTACATGTGCATGAGTTAAAATGGCAGTTTGACATGTACATAATGAACAAATAAACATACAGAAACATTCTGCTGATCTGACTGTGATCTCTAGAATCATAGAGAAGTACAGCACGGAAACAGACCCTTCCATCCAACTCTTCCACGCCGACCAGATATCCCAAAGACATTGAGTCCCACTTGCCAGCACACGGTCCATATCCCTCCAAACCTTTCCTATTCAAATACCACCCAGATGCCTTTTAAATGCTGCAATTGTACTAGCCTCCATGACTTCCTCCAGCAGGTCATTACATAAACATACCATCCTCTACATGAACAGTTGCCCCTTAGGTCTCACCCTCAACCTATGCCCTCTAGTTCTGGACTCCCCAGAGAAAACACCTTGTCTATTTACTCTCTCCATGCCACTCATGATTTTATAAACCTCTATAAAGTCACCCCTCAGCCTCCGATGCTCCAGGGAAAATTGCCCCAGCCTATTCAACCTCTCCCTATAGCTCAAATCTTCCAACCCTAGCAACATCCTTGTAAATCTTTTCTGAACCCTTTCAAGTTTCACAATATCTTTCCGATAGGAAGGAGACCAGAAATGCATGCAACATTCCAAAAGCGGCCAATACAATGTCCTGTACAGCCGCAACATGACCTCCCAACTCCTGTACTCCATGTTCTGACCAATAAACAAAAGCAAACCAAACGCCTTCTTCACTATCCTATCTACCTGAGACTACACTTTCAAGGAGCTATGAATCTGCACTCCAAGGTCTGTTTGTTCAGCAACACTCCCGAGGTTCTTACCATTAAGTGTATAAGTCCTGCTAAGATTTGCTTTCCCAAAATGCAGCAACTCGCATTTATCTAAATTAAACTCCATCTGCCACTTCTCAGCCGATTGACCCACCTGATCAAGATCCTGTTGTAATTTGAGGTAACCTTCTTCGCTGTCCACTACACCTCCAATTTTGGTGTCATCTGCAAACTTACTAACTATACCTCTTATGTTCACATCCAAATCACTTACGTAAATGACAAAAAGTAGAGGACCCAGCACCGATATATGTGGCACTCCACTGATCACAGGCCTCCAATCTGAAAAACAATCCTCCACACCACCGTCTGTCTTCAACCTTCGAGCCAGTTTATCTTCAAACATAACGATTTCTCAGTCCATGCAAGCTCAAGTGCCATAAATTCCACAAAGAACCAAAGATTTTTTTAAAATTCACTCACAGGATGAGGGTGTCGCTACCTAGCCCAGCATTTTTTGCCCAACCCTAACTGCCCAGAGGACAGTTGAAAGTCAACCACATTACTTTTGGTCTGGAGTCACATGCAGGCCAGAGCAGGTAAGAATGGCAGTTTCCTTTCCTAAAGGACTTCAGTGAACCAGATGGGTTTTTCCAACAATCCACTATGGATTCATGGTCAACATTGGACTCTTAATCCAGACTATTTTAAAAAGTTGAATTCAAATCCACCATCTACTGCGGCAGGATTCAAACCCAGGTGCCAAAACATGACCGGAGTCTCTGGATTAACAGCTGAAAAATGTGTTGCTGGAAAAGCGCAGCAGGTCAGGCAGCATCCAAGGAGAAGGATAATCGACGTTTCAGGCATAAGCCCTTCTTATGCCCGAAACGTTGATTATCCTGCTCCTTGGATGCTGTCTGACCTGCTGCGCTTTTCCAGCAATACATTTTTCAGCTCTGATCTCCAGCATCTGCAGTCCTCACTTTCTCATCTGGATTAAGTCTGGTGATAATACCACTAGGTATTGCCTCCCTTCCTAGTGAAAACATAATTCACAATCATTTGAGCTAAAATCCAATTTTACAATTTGTGCAAAAATCACAATGTCAACTTCACTTGGAGAAATTCCTAATCAGCGAATGCCTTTGCTAAATTATTTCTGAATGAAATATTAAAATGACTATTCCAGTATTATACACTGAAGAGTTAATATATAGTTTTAATTTTTAGCTGAAATCGCATGGTAAGCATACTGCTGCTCACTGGCTTCATGGCTTCCATGGCCTGCAACTAGTTCACTGGTTTCAGTAGTAGCACTCACACCTTAAAGTCAAACAGTTATAAGTTCAAGCTCTATTTGTGCCTAAACTTATGCCAAGATTTCAGTCAAACATTACTGGGTTTGTGTCCTGTCACAGTGCCAGCTTTTGAATGAGACATTAAACTAAGCTGGTCTGTTCAGATGCTTGTAAAAATGTTTTAAGAATTTCTAGTGTCCTGGCCAACATTTATTCCTCATCCATAACCACAAAAAAAGTGTTTATTTGGCTATTTATTCCACTGCTGTAAGAACATAATGTTACAAAATACCTTCTGGCCGTGACATAACTGAATATAAATGTAATTCTTCCATTCTTACAATTTTTAGAAAATACTGAATGGTATTGATTAGAAGGTGAAATTTCTTTGAAATCATCACAATGTAACATATCACTTAATACCTACTCCTACCCAAAAGATTAGGGACGCCACTCGTAAGGGTCCATTGAGTATCCCTACAGCGCGTGCCTGAAGACACATTAACATGTCTCAAAAAGATTTGCAGGTCATTTTCTCTTTTCTCTGTGACAAGTCTTCTGACAGTACAGATTAAATCAACAGTTGTGTATGAACTGAGCCACAGGTAAAATCTTGTTACGCGATTGTGATGTATGACTTAGGTGCTCCATTTTTTTGTGGGACAGTAACACAAATCAAAGAGTACAAGCTACTTAACTGCGCCCTGTAAACTTTGCTACTTATTCTCAAACATTGACACTGTTGAACAAAACAATATGACATAATAATGCACCTGAACCACTCAAATTTATCACTGTTAATTTTGATTTCACACAAATGTCTCAGATGGGTGCACGGACAGGCTTTTTAAAATACTATTTCAAACGAAACACTTTGACACCAAATGATTCTCAATTGCTGAAAAGTTTGTGATGAAGATTCAATTAATCATATTGCAGCACTAGTTAGTTACCAATTAGCAACTATCAGCCTAAATCAATTAACTAGTCCACTACCAAGGAGGACATTAGCATAGTAATTTCAATTGCAATTGTGGTTCCAATCACAGTGAATTGTTGGAGGTACAAAATTAATTTATCATACTGATGAAATTAATGTAAAATAAATTCCAGTACTCATATCACCTTAATCGCACTGAGTATTCAGGGTACCATCTTTTTCTCACATCTGGATGATGTACACATGTGGCATGTTTTAGTGGGATAGAAAACTAATTAACTTACCAGCAAATTCAAAGTGAGAGGAATGATTTAAATTAATATTAATTACTCAAAGACTGATTTTCCAATGAAAATTGCTGACTAGCTTTTACTTTCCATGCAGTAATCTGCCAGTTGCAGCCATTACGCAACTGAACATGATGACTGTCATCAGGTGATACAAGCATAAAATTCAGACAATAAAGTGCAATATATTAGTATTCAGAAAAGTTTCTCACAACATACCTTCATCAAAGTCAGCATCCTCTTCTGTATGTTGAGGGAAGGGGAAACAATTGGTAATTTCGAGGCGATCATCTACCACAAGTCCCAATAAAACCCCTTGGACCACTTCATTGCCTTGACCCTCCTCCTGGAAGTGTTTGATGATCTTCAACACAACCTAAAGTTGGAACATGGTGAAATACCTGTGAAAACTCCAAACATACTCAATCTAATGTAAATGTACATATATTAATGCAAATAACAGAATACAATTAAGAAAGAAAGGCATGAAATAAGATGGGCTATTTAAAAAGAGGTTGGTTGCTGTTTGATCAGAGTAAATGAAGATAGTGCAATTATGTCTATGGGAGTGTGGCTGTCTGCCTGTGCTCAGCACACACTCAGATTACTTAAATTTCTATACCTTTCCAATGATTGCACTTCTCTTTTGTTTGCAGCTTGGGCTGTCAATTTTCAGAGAAAACCAGAGGTTAAAGGATTCCTTCTCAGGTTACCATGTTGGAGAGATGGATGACCAAAGGGCAGGGATGGAAGGGAGAGGTGGAAGGCAGAAAGACAGAGGTCGGAGATCAAGGAGCTTGGTGCAGATGGACCCAGAAGCCCTGAAGAGAGACAGCAGGGAGGGGGAATCAGAAAGAGATGGATGGTGAGAGTGAGGGAAATGAACAGATGACCTGAATTTCTACATATGGACCTGGCAATTCTTTGAATATGTGCCGCAGGGAAGAAATAGTCAAAAGCTGAAGTCAAGGTTTTCCTTCTAAGAGTGAATGTTTTATTTCCATTTGAACAGCTAAATTATACTGAGTTGATACGCTCTGGAATACTAGTCCAGTGACACCATTTACTGTGTGCAATTCTGGTCTCCTTCCTGTCATAGGGATGCTGCGAAACTTGAAAGGATTCATAAAAGATTCACAAGGATGTTGCCAGGGTTGGAGAATTTGAGCTATCCGGAGAGGTTCAATAGCTGGGCTGCTTTCCCTGGAGCGTCGAGGCTGAGGGGTGACTTTATAAAGGTTTATAAAATCATGAGGGTCATGCATAGGATAAATAGACAAAGTTGTTTCTCTGGGGTGGTGGTGTCCAGAACTAGAGGGCATAGGATTAGGGTGAGAGGAGGAAGATATAAAAGGGATCTAAGGGGCAACCTTTTCACACAGAGGGTAGTGCGTGTATGGAATGAGCTGCCAGAGGAAATGGTGGAGGGTGGTGCAATTGCAGCATTTAAAAGGCGTCCGGATGTGCATTTGAATAGGAAGGCTTTAGTAGGTTAGGATATCTGGTCAGCATGGACGAGTTGGACTGAAGGGTCTGTTTCCATGCTGTATACCTCTATGACTCTATTATTCCAATGCCTCCCCCTAAAAAGGAAAGGAAGCAACTTAGTTTGAGTTGAAGACAGGATTTTGCTCATTTGCCAACATTTCAGATCAAAATGCTGCTTGTCAGCATTATCGTTGTGACCAAAATACCACAGAACAGCTATTTATAAGTCAGGATGGACAAGCTGTGCTTGCATCTACTGGATTTTAAGAGAGTTAAGAGGTGACTTTATTGGAACAGAAGATTGGAGGGATGGTAGAATCCAGAAATCAGGACTAAGTGTTCGAAAAATCAGAAGTGGTCCATTTAAAACAGAAATTTAGCGAATTTTATTTCTGAGGATTGTAAATCTTTGGAGGTTCTTTCTTGAAAAAGTGATGAAGCAGAGTTATTGAATATTTTTAAAGCCAGAGATAGACAGATTCTTGTTAAGAAAAGGTCAGGGGTGGGGAGGGGGCAGGAGAAGATTGCAAGGGTGATCAGGAATACAGACTTGAGGTTCAAATCATATCAGCCATGATCTTATTGAATGGACACCAAGGTCAAAGGACTGAAGGGCCTCCTCCTGCTCCTAATTCATATGTTTCTGTGATGCAGATGCAAAAACATCTTAACCGAATGCTAAGTGTCAACTCCAGCTTTTCAAACTAATACTCTCTCTCATTTTTAGCATTAGAAGAATTTACCACAGAACTTAACAAGAATTTCAGTGCATTTTGAACAGAATACCGATCCTGTATTTAACATTTTTAGTATGCTGTAAAAGCCTATTAATATTATATGCAGTGTGCAGTATAGATTTTGCAATGCGCACTTGACTTCAATATCTACACAACATGCACAAAATGGTCCTTTTCCAATTTTATTATGAATATGGCAAGCATTCACACATTTTTAGATATGCTGCAGAATGTTTCTATATCATAGTATGGAAATCTCTACTCAGTCAATAATTTAATTACTCATTTTATAGCCAAACAGAGAAGCATCCGAGTAACTAATTTGGCACCCTACTAAAATGAATGCCCAGGGTTACGCTGATGTGTAGGAGTAATCAATTACACTAAATAGCAAAGAATGCACTACAAAGAACAATTTATTATGTAGCCAGATCATGGCCAGATGAAATAGCATCAGCTTAAGTTGATAAAAATTATAATAGGTCAAGGACTACTGGTTGAAGCTACTGGAAGTCTTGCAAACCAAACTCAGCAGACACACAATTACATGATTTCTTCTCAGGACAACTGATTTACGTGTCTGCAGCTTCTCAGAAAACTTCAAATGGAGTTAAGCATAGAAGGCAACTGGAGGCTAATGCTGAGCAACTGTTAAACATACAAAATTGGGATAGTCGTCTATTTGGCCCTTTGCATTGGCTCCATCATTCAACACGATTGTCCAACTCAATACTCTGCTCCCACTTTCTCCCAATGCCATTTGATATCTAACCCAAAGAACTCAATCTAACCCCTTCTTGAAAACATTCAAGGTTTTGGCCTCAACTGTTTTGTGTGGCAGAGATTTCCACAGGGTCGCGGCTCTCTGGATGAAGAAATTTCTCCCATCTTTGTCCTAAATAGCTTACTCCATAGCTGTGGACTGTGACCTCTAGTTCTGGACTCAATCATCAGGAACATATCTCCTGTATTTACCCTGTCCTGTTAGAATGTTAGAGGTTTCATTGAAATCCTTCCTCATCCTTTTAAAACTTCACTGAATATATAGCCTTAACCAATCCAGTCAAATGTCAGTCGTGCCATCTCACGAAACAATCTGGTAACATCTATTGGCATCTCTCCATGACCAGAACATCCGAAGAACAAAACTACACACAGTATTCTAGATCTGGTCTTCTAAGGCCTCAAACATTTGCAGCAAACATCCATGCTCACATGTTCAAATCCTCTTGCTGTGATGGCCAATATACCATTTCCTGGAGCAAATTACTGCAGATGCTGGAATCTAGAGTGAAAACAAAAACTGCTGGAGATCACATCTGGTCAGGCAGCATCCATGGTGAGAAAGCAAACTAATGTTTCGAGTCCAGATGACTCTTCATCTGAGTTACCATTTGCCTTCTCCAATTCTACTGCACTTCATGCTTTATTTCAGCAACTGGTGTTCAAGGACACCCAAGTCTCGCGAAACCTCCCTCCTTCCCAAATCTATCATCATTCAGATAATTTGTCTTTTTTTTCTACCAGTAGATAAACGTCTCAGTTATCCACATTATATTTCATCTGCCATGCATATGCACATGCATTCAATTCGTCCAAATCGGAGTGAAGCATCTCTACATCCTTCTCACAGTTCACCTTCTCACCCACCTTTGTCATCTACAAACTTGGAAATATAACATCTAGCTCCTACATCTTAATCATTAAGGAGATTGTGAAGAGGATAATGTTGAACATAAAGTCACAGAATCATAGAGATGTACAACATGGAAACAGACCCTTCGGTCCAATCCGATCATGCCGACCAGATATGCCAACCAAATCTAGTCCCACCTGTCCCTTCCTATTCATATACCCATCCAAATGCATCTTAAATGATGCAATTACCAGCCTCCACCACTTCCTCTGGCAGCTCATTCCACACACATATCACCCTCTGTGTGAAAACGTTGCCCCTTAGGTCTCTGTTATATCTTTCCCCTCTCACCCTAAATCTATGCCCTCTAGTTCTGGACTCCCCAACCACGGGGAAAAGACTTTGTCTATTTACCCTATCCATGCCCCTCATAATTTTGTGAACCTCTATAAGGTCACCCATCAGCCTCTAATGCTCCTGGGAAAACACAGCCTCAGCCTCTCCCTATCACCCTGTACCCCAAATCCTCCACCCTGGCAACATCCTTGTAAATCTATTCTGAACCCTTTCAAGTTTCACAACGTCTTTCTCATAGGAAGGAGACCAGAATTGCATGCAATATTCCAACAGTGGCCTAACCAATGTCTTGTATAGCCTCAACATGACCTTCCAGCTCCTGTACACAATACTCTAACCAATAAAAGAAAACATACCAAATGCCGCCTTCACTATCCTATCTACCTGTGACTCCACTTTCAAGGAGTTATGAACCTGCACTTTAAGGTCTCTTTGCTCAGCAACACTCCCTCGGACTTTACCATTAAGTGTATAAGTCCTGCTAAGATTTACTTTCCCGAATTGCAGCACCTCGCATTTATCTGAATTAAACTCCATCTGCCACTCCTCAGCCCATTGGCCCATCTGGCCCAGATTCTGTTGTAATCTGAGGTAACCTTCTTCACTATCCACTACACCTCC